>NC_059434.1:7463666-7623666 GCF_021028975.2 Sphaerodactylus townsendi
AGTTTCCAGCTGATCTAGAGCTGCCACCTTTCAATGGGTGTGTGTGTGTCAAAATCTGTCACTTTGGGATGAAATCTACTTCTTTTCTCATCATGATGTTTTGTATCTTACCTTTTCTCAGGAAAGTCGGAGGGATCTTGTAGTAATGCACTGCTGACCCAGCTTAAGTACCGCAGTAGAAACGCTAGGACGCTTCAACGGACCCTCTTACGGCCTTCTGAGTATACCGCGACCCCCCGCTCCTCCATCCCCCCTATGAGTCACGGGTCATGAACTGTCTGAAACCAGCTCAGTCATCGGGCGCAGGGACAATGGTCTTTACCCCCAGGTGAGGATTAGGCTCAGACGGCTTACGGCTCCTCTCCTCGCTGCGTAGCGCCAGGTGAGATCATGCATCACATGATGATCTCCCCCAGGTCTCCAGTCCCCGCTTCATCTCCTACCCACACTCCTTTAGCTACGCCCACAATGAAACC
Organism: Sphaerodactylus townsendi; assembly: GCF_021028975.2. Classification (NCBI taxonomy): domain Eukaryota; kingdom Metazoa; phylum Chordata; class Lepidosauria; order Squamata; family Sphaerodactylidae; genus Sphaerodactylus; species Sphaerodactylus townsendi. Next base: position 7,464,143 of record NC_059434.1, read on the forward strand.
CTAATAAAGGTGCCAGAGACCAGCACAGGGCAGAGTTATTGTCAGGGAATCTAAATCCCGCTTCCTGGTTGCTGACGCTCTCCACCAGATGAGAAACCTTCCTCCGCTCTCTAGCCTATTCCTTTAGCGGTCAATGCGACCCTGCGCGGGATGACTACAAGCTGGTGTCAAAACCGGGAATCCTCTCGGAACCTCCACCCTGCTGCTCACCGCTAAAGCCTGGGAAAGGGTCAAGGATGCCGAAGTCCGCTGGATCGGGCGGCAGATCCAGGGACCACCGTTCTTTCGTATCGCCTGTCCCTCTGGATCGGGCGCATTCCAGAGACACGCGTCTCCTAGGACACTCTCTCGTCCGGGACGAACTTACGGTGAAGTATATGGGAGCTTTGCAAAAGCAGGGCTTATGACAAGCACGCTGGAACGAACTGGCGTTAAAAGCGAAATCTTAAATGCGGCAGGGAGTCCCCGTGAAGAGGTGAGGGAGCTGGGCGCGCAAATTGGTTGAGGGAGATTGAAGCTCAGTGTCCATGGTACCCAGAGGGGGGACATTGAATCTTAGGACTGGGAAAACGATCGGGCGACTCTTACATTGCAGAGCCTCGCTCGCTACCGGATGTCACTCTGCTACTGACGTGGAGACAGTAAGTTATGTCATGCCATCAGCCTGCAAGACCTACTCGGCTCCCTTTGCTGTAGGCCGCCCTCGATCTTTCACGATCTGCGTCAATTTCCAACCCGGAATTTTCTCTTTATCCACTAAATTGGACGCCTTCGTCCTCCTTCTGCCCCCCTTTGCTCCTCCGCCTATCTTTCAAACTTCTCCGCGGCTCAGCCGCCTCTCCTTTGCTCCGCTTTCGATTTTCCTCGGGAAAACCACTGCACCTCCGCCAGCGCCATGCGCGTAACGGCGCTGCCTTTCAAAACTCTCGCAGAACGTGGCGTAGCCCACTTCATCTGCAGAAGAAAGAAACCCTGACGGAAGACGACATGCCGATATTCTTTGCATTTATTCAGCCCCCGGGCCCATTTCACAGATACCCAGGGGAGGGTAGAGCGCCATCTCGGGCTGGCTATTGTCGAGGATGCACCGCCCCTTAAGCTATAACATGCTCACTGAGCTCCGCAAAGCGCCGGCGCGGGACGTAGGAGTCACTTCAGCTCCCCTACGCGAGAGGCATGCTGGAGGCTATATCGCGAGCGAGAACCACCTAACGGTTCCGGACGACTCAGGAGAGAATGCTGCTAGAACACGGCCATACAGCCCGGAAACCACACAGCACCCAAGTGATTCCGGCCGTGAAAGCCTTCGACAATACAGGTTACTAATTATTTGTGTGTGCTGAGAGGGGGTTACTAATTGGTGATTTTGCCACGTGATTTTTGCCTTAGTTATGCCCCTCCTCCACTCCTCAGCAGTAGCGTGCAGAACTTGAAGCAGTCTAGCAGGAGGTGCACCGGCGAGAATGGCAGCCTGCGCCTGCGTGCATTCGTTTCCCACCCAAGGACTGGCGCAGCAGCTGTGTCCTTGCCACAGCCCCACCCAGGAATGCCCCGCCCCTGGAATGCCCGGCCATGCCTCCGTCATGCTCCACCCAGCCCCATTGGCGCTACGCCACAGTTTGAATCCCACCACCATGGGAACCTGTTACAAAAATTTTAGATCCCACCACTGCTTATAACATTAGCTGTTAGGGAAGTTAAAATGGTCCCGGTGTAAGCCAAGTTGAGTGAATTTACAGGCCTCTTACCCACCTGCTGGAGAATGAAGGGGTGTGTGTGAAACTGTGTTGCTATCTGCAATTGTGAAGAAGAAGAAGAGTTTGGATTCATACTCCACACCACATTTCTCAACCGTAAGGAGTATCAAGGCAGCTTAAAAACTAATTTCCCTTCCACTCCCCACAAGAGACACCTTGTGAGGTTGGTGGGGCTGAGAGAGTTCCAAAAAATTGGGAGGAACCCAAGGTCACCCAGCGGGCTTCATGCGAAGGAGTGGGGAAACAAATCCAGTTCACCAGATTAGAGTCCACTGCTGTTATCCGCTCCACCACGCTGGCTCTCCTTTGACAGACCCACCCTGAGGCCAGCACTCAAAACGAATCATTTGGCATCTTTTTTGACATTTATAGAAGGTCTAATACTTCTGCCCCAAACTGCAGGGACCACAGGAGGCAAGCAAGAAGAATTCACATCACAGCTGTCAAACTGAATTTTCACCACTTCAGTTTATTGACGGAAGAAAATGTCAGGACAGTGTGTTAAGGTTGGGTGCGCCTAATTTTTTCCACCGCTGGCCAATTTGCCTTGGACTTTTATGTATTTCTCCCTTCGTCGCTGCACTCACGGAAAGCCAAAAGTGTTTCCCGAAAATTGGCCATTGAATCAGTTGTCGATTAGTTTGGGAATGGGGATGTGATTACCCATTTCACGTTTCCCGGGTGGTGTGTGCATTTTGCCACTTGAGGGCATCCTATCGTTATGTTCCGCAAGAGATCTATGCTTCTCGATTTTTAGAAACATAATTGCCTCAGCTGAAAACAGGTACAGGGTCAGAAATGCAGATTCAGATCAGGAAATGATAACGTGCGTGACAAATGGGCATTTCCTGGAAAGAGAAACAGATCTGACGGAGACAGATTTCAAGAAATGATAAATCAACACCCCCCCCCCCCCAAAAAAAAAAAGGCTGTTATGGAAGGACAGGAGGGAGAGATGTCATGTCAAGACCAGAATGGACGTTAGAGAGGAAGGGGGAACTACTTCTGCAGAGATGATAGAAATTGTGGTTGGTTGGCCTATGTGACTGAGGCTGTGTTGTGTTTTTTGATAGAGAGTTCCAACTTAATTCGCACAAGGAAGCTAATAAAACCTGTTCCCCGATCTCTCTGAGGGAATGCCATTAGATGGATTAATTTATCTCCTGGTTTGAGGCCCCAGTGGCGTAGAGCAATCCCCTTAGCTGGAGTGTAATGCCACTACCTTCTTCCCTTTAGCCTTGGACGCCATACCTTGGAATTCCACATAAAGAAAGGAAATACCCGTGTGGCAGGTTCTGTAAGAACAGTATCTCATATGCTGTTGAATTGTCCTTTTTTTATGAGATAGATAGGAAGAAGCACTTTATCCCTTTACTGCATGGAAATGGAGGCATTACAGATAAACAACAGAAGGGTATATATCTTTTAAACAGCCACAACTTCATGAGCTGTTGGAAGCTGTAGCTAAATTTTTAAATGGTGTTATTTTAACTTCGTCAGAAGTTAGAGGCTGTTGTTAACTTGCAATGTTAATGTTAAACTATTTATATGCCATTAAAGGTATTTGCAATTGGAAATTGGTGTGTTTTCTCTGTGAGTGCATATGTATGATACCCACAACGAGTATGTGTACATTACATAATAAAGCTAGACCCTTTAGGTACAGTCTGGGGTTGACCTAGAAATGTTAAAGAACCATGCCGAGAGATATTGGTAATCCTGTCAAAATCTTCCCTTTCAAAGTCCGTCAGATATTCTGTCTGAGGCAGAGAATTGCAGTGCTCTGCTGTGAAGAGTGGAAGCATCATTTTGGGCAATGAAAGACAAAAAGGGAGAAATCACAAAATGGCAGCCGAAAATGATGTTTTTTGGAGAGGGTGGGTGTGGATATACATCATGGTAAAGAGGGAAGGATTGAAAACATTTTCCAAAATGTTTTCGGAGATTTAATGGAAGGAGCATTATTTCAGAAAGCTACATTTTAGGCATGAGTTCAAAGGCCACTCCCGATAAAACCTTAGTCTGAACTGTTGGTTTTAACCAGTGGAGCACATCCCAAAGAACTTCCTTGTGTCTACTCTTTTTTAAAAAAGTCAATCTTGCCCTCTTGGTATCATTTGGTATCATTGCCAAGTCATAAGGACTCAGAATTAGATAGTCCCTATTCGACACTTTCCATTGGCGCTGCAGTCCTAGAATAATGGACCATTGTCCGGCACAGAGTTAAGCACAACAGTTTCATGGAGCACAAATCGCATGCAATGGACTGTTTGAGACTGATGATAATGGGGAGAGCCTCCCATAGCCAAAGCTGGACTTCCCTAAGTTGACAGATTGCTAGCTACTCAAAGAAGTGGCAGACTCACTGGTTAAAGATAAATGTTTATTAGGGAACTACATTTCAGACAGGAAAGCTGAGAGGCAGAGATAGCCTGCAGCTACAGTGCTAGTTGGGGAAGGAGAAGGGGACTTCCAGGAAGAATGAATAAATTAGACCTGAGAATATCAAGTCTACAGACAAAAAGATGGAAACTGCCATGGCAGAGTCGGGATTTGAACCTGGACACACACACACACACACCCCTTCAGATCCTGCTCTGACATTCTAAGCACCACACTACTCTTATTCTGTTGCTCACTAGCCAAGGTCAAAGCTGGGTGGGGAGTGATGCAAGAGCACCCCTGCCCACTCAAAGCATCCTGGATAAAAGATCCGCCTTCTTCCTTTTTTTCTGGCTCATCACAAACTGAGCCCCGTGACACAGAGTGGGAAGCTGCAGTACCGAAGTCAAAACTTTGCTCATGACTCAAGTTCGATCCCAACAGAAGTTGGGTTCAGGTAGCCAAGGCTGGCTCAGCCTTCCAAGGTTGGTAAAATGAGTGTTATTACACACGGCTGTATTATTACACAGCACTGTATACAATTTCTTTTAGGTTAGTTTTGAGACAGGCTGTGGTCAAGGATAAATACCACGTTGCTGAATAAGTGGGAGTATACCCACGGAACAGCAAAACGTTGGGTAACCTGTCCTGCCAGACTCTTACCTCCTTTGTGAACTACAAAAGTTTGACAAGAGGCTTACCTTTATTGGGGACTTTAAAAGTGAATTTGCATTGCGGACTGTCCTTTTTAAGGACACAAGTTGACATTCTTGATGCTGCATGATTTGTTGCTTTATGATTAGGGTGTAGGTTGCACTTAATTTAAAAATTGTATGTGTGCTTCTGTTTTGGCATTATCACGTGCTGTTATTCATTTCTCTAGTAGCCTGGATACAGAGGTGGGATCCAGCAGGTTCTCATAGGTTCCCGAGAGTAGGTTACTAATTATTTGTGTGTGCCGAGAGGGGGTTACTAATTGGTGATTTGGCCACGTGATTTTTGCCTTAGTTACACGCCTCCTCTCAGCAGTAGCACGCAGAACTTGAAGCAGTCTAGCAGGAGGTGCACCGGCGTGCATGGCAGCCTGCGCCTGCGTGCATTCGTTTCCCGCCCAAGGACCGGCGCAGCGGCTGTGTCCTTGCCACAGCCCTGCCCAGGAATGCCCCGCCCCCAGAATGCCCGGCCTTGCCCCCGCCGTGCCCCACCCAGCCCCATTGGCGCTACGCCACAGTTTGAATCCCACCACCATGGGAACCTGTTACTAAAATTTTTGGATCCCACCACTGCCTGGATATAGCTGTTTGAGTGTGTTCCTGTTGTGGATTGTTTGGTAAAATGAGTACCCAGCTTGCTGGGGATAAAATGTAGATAACTGGCAATGGCAAACCACCCCATAAAACACAGTCTGCCTAGTAAACCTTTCACATCACGAAAGGCTCCAGTAAGGAAGTCCAGCAGTTTCCAGCTGATCTAGAGCTGCCACCTTTCAATGGGTGTGTGTGTGTCAAAATCTGTCATTTTGGGATGAAATCTACTTCTTTTCTCATCATGATGTTTTGTATCTTACCTTTTCTCAGGAAAGTCGGAGGGATCTGTCTTCCTCAATTATCCTCCCAATCGCCCAGTGAAGTGGTTTATGCTGACAAAGAAGGGCCGGCCCAATTTCAGCAAGTTTTATGGCAGAATTGGGAATTTGGACTCTGGTCTACCGGCACCACTCTAGCATGGGGCCACCCCTGTGCTTTATGGCTCAGTGAAAATGTTCACTGAAGTCTTTTTGTTCCAAGTTTTGGGAGTTATCAGCCACGCTGGCAATTCTCCCAAAATGTTGTTAGGTGTGTGTGTGTGTGTGCATGCGTGTGTGTTGTCCTGACTTCTTTAATCTGTTACTGCTGCAGTTGCTTTTTGAAATCTCTGCCGTGAAATGTCTGGCCTCCCTTCCCTTTGCTGCTTAGCCGTTCATCTCTTCTCTTTCATTTGTTAGTGTCAGACACGGAAGTGCCTGTCACATTCTTGTTCAGAACATGGATAAACATGCAAGTTGTTGGAAGTCTAAAAAAAACAACAAAACCCACACACACATTGTTCTTTGCAACGTACAGACGCTTTGCTTGTACCAAGGGTTGTGTGCCATGCATTTTTTAGCAGGCATACATGGATTGGGCCCAAAGACTTTTGTCCCATTTAAATCTCTTGCACCTTTTAAATCAAATCCTTCAAGAGCATTTGAGATTCGCTGGCAGGTCTGAAAGACAACAGATGTTTAAATCCTTCGACAACATTCCACTTCATGCCAATGAGCCTGCTCCCAGTACCCTTCTGTGGTGATTTATCCAATGAAAGTCTATACATAAATTAATCCACAACAGGAACACACTCAAACAACTATATCCAGGCAGTGGTGGGATCCAAAAATTTTAGTAACAGGTTCCCATGGTGGTGGGATTCAAACTGTAGCATAGCGCCAATGGGGCGGGGCAAAACGGGGGCATGGCTGGGCATTCCGGGGGCGGGGCATTCCTGGGCAGGGCTCTGACAAGGACGCAGCCGCTGCGCCGGTCCTTGGGCGGGAAACGAATGCACGCAGGTGCAGGCTGCCATGCACGCCGGTGCACCTCCTGCTAGACTGCTTCAAGTTCTGCGCGCTACTGCTGAGAGGAGGGGCGTAACTAAGGCAAAAATCAGATCCAAGTTGAAACACTTTACAGTGTGATCCTAGGCAAAGTTACACCCTTCTAAGCCTATTGACTTCTGTGGATATTAGAATGTGTAACTCTGTTTAAAATTACAATATTCTTATCTCTTTGATTGCAGCAGGAAAGGGAAGCTTAGCTAGGGGAGAGGAATTCTCTCTGAACTTTTATCCATCATCCCAATTCTGATGCCAGAAATGGGCCAAGCTAGGAGGAAATTTCCTTGAGCGATAAACTGCAGGAAGGCAAAGCATTAATGGGATCTTCTGCACCACGGATATATCATCAGACCCCCTTTCCCAATGGACAACTTCAGCTATTTCTAAAATTGAAGAATGACGGGTGAAGGTAATGGAGCTGGCCAAATTGGCCAAGTCAACTTCACTGCTTAAAACAAGGAACTTAATGAAGGACAGGGAGTTCTGAAAAAAAGTGTTCTGTGGTGAGAGCCAGAGTGAATGGTAGTTCCGAGGTAGCTTTGTTCCCTGGAAGCAGAGGGCCAGTTCAGAGTTGGCTTTGCTTCTCTGCATTAAGTGCCAGGATGGGCAGAGTTCAGTAAAAAAAATCTGTACCAGAGTTCCTGGAGTTAAACATTATGCAGTAATACTGATTAATCACAGTGGTGGCTTGGTTATCTTTTTCTTTGAGGAGAACTCCACCCAGATATGAAGCAGTGAAGTTTCTGAGAGAAGAAAAGTTATATAGAGAGAATTGGAGCTTCCTCAAGGAGAGTGGCTATCCTTCTCTGATAAGCACTATGTGAAAGAGACACTCTAGGGAAAAGTTTGTCTCCAAAGAACTGTGTGTGTAGCACTTGTGTGACAGTAAAAAGTAAGATTTTTTAAAAAATAAAGGGCTAGGTAGCCAAACAGAACAACTATAATGAAGTAACAGATTTTGTCTAGTGTCAAAGTGACAGTATCATCAGGAAGGCACACAGTGCCCTGTCTGTAATTTGTATCAACTGAAAAAGTTACTAAACAAAATCGTGTACATAGCAGTCTCTCTAAAACCAGATTCCTTTGTACCTATATATTTTTTCTCCTTAATCATTTGCTAGTTTAGTTCTTCTAAATTTGTTCTTGTAGATAAAATCTTTCCATTTCTGGTTTCAACTTTACAAGCCTTGGGTGCCATTTCTTTATGTCGTTTGTGACAGAAAGACAACAGGTTATTTCAGTTTTCTTTCAGAGATACTGTACTGCATAACAGACAAGCACCACGGAAGAGTACAGCTATTTAGACAGCTTCTTTGAAAAAAAATATATGTGGGAAAGAGAAATATGAAATCCTAAACATCCTGTCCATGTTACTAAAAATTTTGTTCTGACAATAAAAAGTTCTTCTGTTAGAACTTTTGGAGGGTAAATTCTCCCTTGGGGCACAGGCAGTTTGCAGACTCCTGTGTTTGTGAGGCACACTTTCTCTCTTTCTCACTGAGGAGACCATGGAGGAGGCCTCATTATACTGGACATGAGGCAAAGCTGTACTTTAGTCTCTCTATTTTTTAAACTCTGTATAAACATCATTAAAAATGCAGCAGATCTTAGTCTGTGACTTAATGGCAGGGATTAGAAATCTAGTTACGGGTTCTTTTATGCATCGGGTTATAAACAGCTTCCTGGGGACAGCATAAAAGGCGTGCTACGCCCCAGGGAGCTGTTCGCATGGTGAAGTGCAGCTGCATGGCAGCTTCATCACGCTCTTTGCGCCTTTCCAGCTGGGCGCGGAAGCTGTTGCTTCCCACCCTCGCCTTTGCCAGCGAGGTTTTTGGGAAACAGCGGCTTCCAGCTGCTGCCGTGCAAACAGCAGTGGCTGGAAGACACCATTCCCCCTCCCCTTTCCCAAATGCCTTACCATGTCCTCCAGCCTGTATGGTCGCATATAATAGATGACATGCCCCCCTGCCCTGTGACTTCCGGAGTTGTCGCTAAGAGGGCAGGGTAGTGTGTCCCCTGGCCTGTGCAACGTGCCGGAGGCCGGAGGACACGGTAAGGCGTTTGGGGGATGGCGGAGCCTGCGCGGATGCTGCAATCGCTCTTCACGCAACCGGGACCGTTCATGCAAATGGTCCCGGGGGGGTTGGGTCGGCGTAATGTACGCCGACCCAACCCCCATCCTGGCTGTGCGGAAATGGCCTTTTGCCAGGTGCTGATGACATAAAAGCCGCGGTGAAAAGCTGGAGGGAATTGACAATGTCCTTACTAAGGACAATAGAAGAGCATGGGGAAGTTTTGGGATATAAAATTTATGCGGACAAATCTATTGTGAAGGGATACAAAAGACAGAAGGAAAACAAGAGACAATTTCCCAAATTATGGGTTCTGTAGTAAAGGAAAATGATACATGATACCTTTGCATTCATTTTTCCAAAACAATTGAAAATATGCTATCAAGTAACTTAGATTTGCTAATGCCAGATGTTGAAACTAATTTAAATAAGTGATTCACATATGTGCCACCTTGATTGGGCTGAATACCTCTAAATAAGATGGAAGATTTATTGCCACCCATGATATTTCTGAGTATGCAGAGTATGGACTGTATACATAGTGTACAACTGAAGTGGTTAGAAATTCAAAAGTGCAAAGTAAGATTATGCCGGCAGACATCTTGTCACTAGGGGGGAGCATGCCGCTTGCAATATCACCAGATGATATCAATTGGCTTTGATGGCTGCTATTCATGTTGGTTTCATGAAAGAGACAAAGGAGAGTCAATGGGAACAGAGCAGACTATCGATCAACGTGAAAGTTTGGCAAAAAAGACAGACACTCTAGCTTTTCCAATCCAGTTAGGCTGGCATTAACCAGCATTTGGGATCAAAGCAATATGTTGTTTTATCTAGTTATTGCTCACTAAGCACTCCCACAGTTTAGGGAGATTTTACAGAACTGAGATTATATGAGGCAGGATTTCAGTTTATAAACATTCAGAATAAAGTAAAATTTCTCTTTCCAAAATTCATTGCTCTAGATGAAGCTATTGATTTCCCCTTAATATCATTTTCTCTTTCAAAAGACAATTTTCTCTTCATCCTTTTGCAGTTTTGGCCCTTGTAGGATTTTTATTTTATATTACACACCACAGGGAGGTGCTCTAAGAGAAAGTTCTGGGAAACCTCTGAAATTTCTAAAAAAAAATTGCAGAACTTCCCTTCCTGCTCCTTGAATCTTTCTTTTGGTCAAAATAGAACTTATGTGAAACAGACTGCAAATACCTGAAAAGAGGGTAAGAAACTGTTGGATTTCAGGGAGAAATATGGTAAAAGGGAATTGAGAGAATTTTAACTTCCTGAAGGAAAGGTGAAACAAAACTGCATGTTAAACTGGAAATATGAAAGAAACACTGAGACAACTTCAACAAGAAGTTGGAAATATGAAACACTGAGACAACTTCAACAAGAAGGAAGAGACTCTGAGAATTAACAAAACTTGGCTACCAGTACACAAAAATCATGTCAATTGGAAGGTTGTGATGCTATGTTTTTGTCTTTTATATGCCATTAAAGGTATTTGAATTAAATTGAATTGACAAAGCAGCCATTTTCTCCAAGGAAAACAGAACTCTGTATTGTCAAAGGCTTTCATGGCCAGACTCAACTGGGAATGCAAATGCGAATATGTATGTAAATGGACTGAAAACCCCACCCGCAATACAATGCAGTTAACCACACCTTTGCATAGCAAGTTCCACTAAACACTTACTGATTGGTTCCCCACCCGGGGACATGGACAATATATTCTCCACTAAACATTCCCTTCTTACTGGACACAGTGTGTAATAGACTTCTTGCTGTGATACACCTCTGAAGATGCCAGCCTAGGATACAGGCGAAACATTAGGAACAAGATCCACCAGACCACGGCCACACAGCCCGGAAAACCCACAAGAACCAGTTGAATCCAGCCATGAAAGTCTTCAACAATACAACAAAAGAAACAGTTTAAAAAGATACACAGTCTGCAGGGAAAAATGATTTACAGATCTGTCCGGGGGCCTCGCCCCGGACCTGTCCAGCCAGGGGGCGTGGCCCGCCGCGAGCAGGCAGCTGGACTCGGTGGGCATGCTCCCGCGGAGGGCGGCACCCCAGAGCCGTGGGAGGGGCGGCGAAGTGGCAGCGGCACGGCCCAGCTGAGGTCCATTGGGCCGAAGAAGGAGCACAAGGGTGGGCCAAGGAACGGCTTGGAAACCCCTGTGAGGGCTTATAAGGAGGAGCCGAACGGGCATGCAAGGCTTCGCATGGCTGGGCTTGGGAGGGCGGCATGGAAGCTGGGAGGTGGCGAGTGGTGGTCTGGCGGGAAAGTTGAGAGAGAGGGGGAGAGAAGCGTGGAGGGAGAAAAGGAGTGTCGCAAGTGAACGGAACAGCAGAGAGAGGGAGAAAAGGGTGGAGAGAGGAGGAGGAGAGGCAGAGAGGGAGGAGAAGGGAGAGGAACGTGAAGGGAGGGTACAAAGGCAAGAGAGAGTCGAAAGCCAAGAGGCAAGGAAGGAGGAGAGAGAGAGCAAGGGGGACTCAAGGGAGTGGGGACAAACAACCAAGTGGGGGGAAACTCACAGGAAGGAGGGGAACTGCCAGAGGCCGTTTCCCCACTTTTCCTTCTACCACCTTCGCTGTGCGCTACTCACTGCACGCGTCATTTCTGGCGCGCGCCTGGGCTTCCCCACAACCCCGCGCTCTGCGCGGGGCCATCAAAAGGCGCCATTTTGATGAGCGGCAGGAATGACGTGCGCTGAGGGGGAGTAGTGGGGAGTTCTGCGGGACCCTGCGCTACTTGGTCCGAGTAGCGTGCAGCAGAAGGTAAGTGGGGAAAGGCTCAGAGACGACCCTAACAAGCAGGGATTCCAAGACCCCTGCCCTAGGTATAGTTAGAGTCTAAGTCAGGAAAGGGAGAGTATTCCCCCCCCACCACCACCACCAGCATCCTGTGGCTCAAGCAGCTGGCTTTGTCTAGAGCAGCGATGGTGAACCTTTTCGAGACTGAGTGCCCAAATTGCAACCCAAAACCCACTCATTTATCGCAAAGTGCCAACACGGCAATTTAACCTGAATACTGAGGTTTTAGTTTAGAAAAAACGGTTGGCTCTGAGGCATGCGTTACTCGGGAGTAAGCTTGGTGAAGCAACTGTGCAATGCTTCGAATGGATGAATCACGACCCTAGGAGAATTTACTCAGAAGTAAGCCCCATTGCCAGCAACCGAGCTTACTCCCAGGTAAAGGATCATGTCCAGACCAGCCTAGGGGGGTGGGGGTGATTTTCCGCCCCCCCCACATGAACTTTGTGCATGTGTGCCCACAGAAAGGGCTCTGAGTGCCACCTCTGGCACCCGTGCCATAGGTTCGCCACCACTGGTCTAGAGCCTCTAAGACCGGGGCTGAAGACGAGGAGACCAACACCCCGGAAAGGGACGGTGGGACGGGTTGTCAGCCCCAAACACAGGAAAGGGAGGGGGAACACCACAAGATCTAAAAAAATAAAATTCAGAGGAGAAATTCTAGCATGCTATAAACTGTTGGAGAAAAAAATCTTCCCAAACTTACACATGGTGCAAATGAACATGTAATTTGTTCATGTATTAAATTTCAAAAACATATTTAACTAACCTGTTATTTCAGATTCACAGCTAATGGGTTTTGCATCTGAGACTACACAAGTAGGCTGTTGGGTCATTTTTTAAAAAGTCATACAGTGCTACATCCTACATCATTAGGCTATGATATGTATACGATTGTGATCAGACATGACATTTTCTCCTTGGCTGCCTTCTGCTTCTTTTAGTACCTGTTCCTGTTCCTTCTCCTTCCAGCGCTCTTTATGAGCTCTCATTGGTATTTGTAACATCCTGAGAGAAATAAACAAGATGCTCTTCCAGGATTTATGGGATTCCTGGTTTTGTATTTTGTATCTGTCGGTTGTTTTACAAGTACATCTGGATTCTCAGATTTTTCTTTTCCTCTTCGCCAATCTGGAGAAAATATGATGGGCTTGGACCAGCTCCATAACTCAGCAATCCGATCCGTTGTTTCAACCATCCTTTTTTATGCGACAGTTTCCATTTAATAAATCTACTGTGTCTGCCATGCCTTCAGTTCTGATTTTTCTTGGACGCAACGTTCATTCCTCAATGTTTTAAAACAAAGGGGAGTTAGAATAAAGCTGGATGAATGCAAGAAGTTTACCTAACTGAATCGATCGTTTCGGAGAGGCCGGGTTCCTTAAACACAGCTGCACTTTCTTGTCTTGTCTGAAACTTTGACAACAGAAATTCATGAGCCAGACTTTCAGCACATATAAGGAGTTTGTGATCTGCACAGTGGAAGTACAATTCTTCACCGAGAGACGTTTTGTCTGATCTGTGTGTGTGTGTCAAAAAATGACCCTAGTTTTGGTATGAAGTACAATTTCAGCAAAATCTAAAAGAAGTGCTATCCTGCGCTGGACATGACTGCTGAACAATACAGAGAAATAAAATGAAGAAGAAGAAGAAGAAGAAGAAGAAGAAGAAGAAGATGTCTCAAAGAACTGTGTGTGTAACACTTGTGTGACAGTAAAAAGTAAAGATTTTTTAAAAAATAAAGGGCTAGGTAGCCAAACAGAACAACTATAATGAAGTAACAGATTTTGTCTAGTGTCAAAAGTGACAGTATTATGTCAGGAGGCACACAATTGCCCTGTCTATGTAATTTGTATGGCAACTGAAAGAAGTTACTAAACAAAATGCATTAGTACATAGCAGTCTCTCTAAAATTACCAAGATTCCTTTGTACCTATATATTTTTTTTCTCATGAATCTCATTAAACTAGTTTAGTTCTTCTAAATTTGTTTTCTTGTAAGATAAAATCTTTCCATTTCTGGTTTCAACTTTGAAGCTTAGCAGGTGCCAAACTCTTTCCCTTTATGTCGTTTGTGACAGAAAGACAACAGGACCTTTCGGTTTCCTTTCAAGAATGCTGTACTGCATAACAAGGACAAGCACCACCCGGAAGAGAATTACAGCTATTTAGACAGCTTCTTTGAAAAAAAATATATGTGGGAAAGAGAAATATGAAATCCTAAACATCCTGTCCATGTTACTAAAAATTTTGTTCTGACAATAAAAAGTTCTTCTGTTAGAACTTTTGGAGGGAAAATTCTCCCTTGGGGCACAGGCAGTTTGCAGACTCCTGTGTTTGTGAGGCACACTTTCTCTCTTTCTCACTGAGGAGACCATGGAGGAGGCCTCATTATACTGGACATGAGGCAAAGCTGTACTTTAGTCTCTCTATTTTTTAAACTCTGTATAAACATCATTAAAAATGCAGCAGATCTTAGTCTGTGACTTAATGGCAGGGATTGTGAAACCTAGCTATGGCCCTTTATGCACGGGCCATAAACAGAAGCATCCTAGGGACAGCAACAAAGAGTCCCCAGGGAAGCTGTTCTGTTCGCATGAGGGAGTGCAGCTGCGCCATAAGCGGCTGCGCCCGTACTTCTGCGCTTTCCCAGCGTGAGAGCTGCTGTTTCCCATTCTCGCTTCCCCAGCAGCGAGGTTTTTTGGGAAACAGCTTGGCTTCCAGCTGCTACTGCGTCCTGGCACCAGCAGTGGCTGGAAGGCACCATTCCCCTCCCCTTTCCCAAATGCCTTACCGTGTCCCTCCTCCAGCCTCAGGCGTTATGCGCTGCAGGCAGGAGACATGCTCCCCCCCCTGTGACTTCAGGGCTGTGGCGCGGAGACAGGCGGCAGTGTCCCCTGGCCTGTGCAGCGTGCGGAGAGCGAGGTTTCGCGACTGGCGTTGAGAATAGCGAGAACCTGCTTGGATGCTGCACCGTCTTCCCACGTGCTTAACCGGGACCCGTTCATGCAAAATGGTCCAGGGGGGGGAGTTGGAAGTGCGGTAATGTCGCCGACCCAAACCCCCCCCATCCTGGCTTTAATCGCGGAAATGGCCTTTGTATTGTGTGCTGATTGACATGGTGTTTACATGGTGAAAGCTGTTGATGGAATTTGATAATGTCCCTACTAAGGACAATAGAAGAAGAGCATGGGAAGTTTTGGGATATAAAATTTTATGCGCTTGGACAAATCTATTGTGAAGGGATACAAAAGACAGAAAGGAAAACAAAGAGAGACAATTTCCCCAAATTATGGGTTCTGTAGTAAAGAGAGAAATGATACATGATTACCTTGCATTCATTGCATTCATTTTTCCCAAAACGAATTTTGAAAATATGCTATCAAGTAACTTCAGATTTCGGCTAATGCCAGATAAGTTAGGAAACTGAATTTAAAATAAGTGATTCACATATAAAGTGCCACCTTGATTTTGGGGCTGAATACCTCTAAATAAGATGGAAGATGATATTGCCACCCATGATATTTCTGAGTAATGCAGAGGTATGGACGCCTGTGGTTATGCATAGTGTACAACTGAAGTGGTTAGAAATTCAAAAGTGGTGCAAAAGTAAGATTATGCCGCGAGACATATCTTGGTCACTAGGGGAGCATGCCGCTTGCCAAGTGAATATCACCACAGATGATATCAATTGGCTTTGATGGCTGCTATTCGTGTTGGTTGTTTCATAGAAAAGTTAGATCAAAGGAGAGTCAATGGGAACAGAGCAGACTATCGATCAGAACGTAGAAAGTTTGGCAAAAAAAAAAAGTAAGACGAAAGACACTCTCTAAGCTTTTTCCAATCCAGTTAGTCTGGCATTAACCAGCATGTGGGATCAAAGCAATATGTTGTTTTATCTAGTTATTGCTCACTAAGCCACTCCCAATAAGTTTTAGGGAGATTTTACAGAACTGAGAGTTATATATGAGGCAGGTTTCAGTTTATAAACATCTCAGAATAAAAGTAAAATTTCTCTTTCCAAAATTCATTGCTCTAGATGAGAAGTTTATTGGATTTCCCCTTAATGATTCATTTTTTCTCTTTCAAAAGACAATTTTTCTCTTCTATCCTTTACAGTTTTGGCCCTTGTAGGATTTATTTATTTTTTATATTACACCACAGGGAGGTGCTCTAAGAAGAAAGTTCTGGGAAACCTCACAGGGGAATTTCTAAAAAAAAATTGCAAGGAACTTCCTTCCTAAGCTCCTTGAATCTTTCTTTTTTGGTCAAAATAGAACTTATGTGAAACAGACTGCAAATACCTGAAAAGAGGGGTAGAAACTGTTGTTGGATTTCAGGGAGAAATATGGTAAAAAGGGAATTGAGAGAATTTTAACTTCCTGAAGAGGAAAGGTGAAACAAAACTGCATGTTAAAACTGGAAACATGAAAGAAATACTGAGACAACTTCAACAAGAAGTTGGAAATATATGAAACTACTAGAGACAACTTCAATAGCAGGAAGGGAAGAGACTCTGAGAATTAACAAAACTTGGCTACCCGAAGTAACACAAAAATCATGTCAATTGGAAGGTTGTGATGCTATGTTTTGTTTTTTTTTACCATTAATAAAGCTGTATTTGAATTAAATTGAATTCGACAAATAGCAGCCATTTTCTCCAAGGAAAACAGAACTCTGTATTGTCAAAGGCTTTCATGGCCAGACTCAACTGGGAATGCAAATGCGAATATGTATGTAAATGGACTGAAAACCCCACCCGCAATACAATGCAGTTAACCACACCTTTGCATAGCAAGTTCCACTTCAAACATCTTCACTGATTGGTTTCGACCCTATCACGGACATGGACAATATATTCTCCACTAAACATTCCCTTCTTACTGGACACAGTGTGTAATAGACTTCTTGCTGTGATACACCTCTGAAGATGCCAGCCTGCTGGTGATGGTACAGGCTAGAACATTAGGAACAAGATCCACCAGACCATGGCCACACAGCCCGGAGGAAACCCATTAACAAGAAACCAGTTGAATCCAGCCATGAAAGTTCTTCAATTCGAATACAACAAAGAAAAGAAACAGTTTAAAAGATACACAGTCTGCAGGGAAAAAATGATTTACAAGATCTGTCCGGGGCCTTTCGCCTTCGCCTGACCTGCAATCCCAGCTCAGGTGGTTCGTGGCTACCGCGTGAGCGAGGCAGCTGGACTTCGGTGGGCACAATGCTCCCATGGTGGCAACTTCACCAGAGCGTGGGAGGGGCTGCTGGCGAAGTGGCGGCAGCGGCCCAGCCGAGGATTCCGTGGGCTTCAGAAGAAGAACTAAGGTGGAGCCAAAGAGAACTGCTTTGGAAATCACTTAAGCAGGGGCTTAAGCGATAGCGGCGAGGAGCCAGAGAGCGGGTATGCAAGGTTTCTCGTGATGGCTGGGCTTGAGAGGCGGCATGGAAGCTAGGAGAGGTGGTACAGTGGTGGTTCTGGCTTGAGGAAAGTTGAGAGGGAGGGAGAGAGGCGTGGAGGGAGAAAAGAGCGAGTGTCATGAGAGTGGAATCCAGAAACAGTTTAAGAGAGAGGAGAAAGGGTGGAGGAGGAGGAGGCAGGCAGAGAGAGGAAGGAGCAACGAGAGAAGGAGCAACGTGAAGAGGAGGGTACAAAGGCAAGAGAGTCGAAGCCAAGAGGCAAGGAAGGGGAGGAGGAGAGAGAGAGAGAGCAAAGAGGGGACTCAAAGGTGGGGACAAACAGCCAAGTGGGGAAACTCACAGGAAGGAGGAGGAACTGCACCAGAGCGCCGCTTCCCCACTTTCCTCTCTACTCGACTCTTTTGAGCAATGTCGCTACTCACTACTTGGCCAGCGTCATTTCTGGCGGCAGCTGCCTGGAGCTTCCCACAACCCCAGCTGCTCTGCAGCGAGAATAGCCATCAAAAGAAAGCGCCATTTTGATGAAGCGGCGTAGGAATGACGATGCGCTGAGGGAGAGTGAGTGCGGGAGTTCTCTTGCGGGACCCTCAGCTACTTCGTCCGAGTAGCGTGCAGCAGAAAGAGTGTTAAGTGGAGGAAAGGCTCAGAGGCGACCCTAACAATGGGGCGAGGAGATTCCCAAGACCCCTGCCCTGAGGTACTAGTTCAAGTCTAGAGTTCAGTCGAAAGAGTATTCCCCACCACCAGCAGTTAATCCTGTGGCTCGCTAAGCAAGCTGGCTTTGTCCAGAAGCAGCGATGGTGAACCTTTTGAGACCGAGCGCCCAAATTGCAAACCCAAAACCCACTCATTTATTCACCGAAGTGCCAACTACTGGCAATTTAACTCTGAATAACTGATACGCGTTTTAGTTTAGAAAAAACGGTTTTGGCTCCTGAGGCGGGCGATGCGATTTTCGGGGGAGTAAGCAGTGGTGAAACAACTTAAAAGTGCAATGCCCGAATGGATGAATCCGCACGACCCATAGGAGAATTTTGACTCAGAAGTAAAGCTCCATTAAGCCAGCAAACCGGAGCTTACTTTACCCAGGTAAGCGATCAATGTCCAGACCAGCCCAGGATGGATGGGGGTGATTTTCCGCACCCCACATTGAACTTTGTGCACACAAAAAAGCCCATTAAGAAAGGTTTCTCCTGAGTGCCACCCTTCATAATTTGGCACCTGTGCCATGGGTTACGCAATTTCCACTTCACTGAGTTCACCCTAGAGCCTCTAAGACCTGGGGCTGAAGACGAGGAGGACCAACACCCTGGAGAGGGACGGTGGGACGGGTTGTCAGCCCCCTAAATGAACAGGGCAGAGGTGGAACACCACACAAGATCTGTGCGGTAAAATACCTGAAATTCAGAGGAGAAATTCCTAGCATGCTATAAACTGTTGAGAGAAAAAATCTTCCCAAACTTACACATGGTGCAAATGAACATGTAATTTGTTCATGTATTAAATTTCAAAAACATATTTAACTAACCTGTTATTTCAGATTCACAGCTAATGGGTTTTGCATCTGAGATCAGCGACAAGTAGGGCTGTTAGGTCATTTTAAAAAAGTCATACAGTGCCACATCCCTACATCATTGTGGCTAAGCGATATGTATACGATTGTGATCAGACATGACATTTTCTCCTTGGCTGCCTTCTGCTTCTTTTAGTACCTGTTCCTGTTCCTTCTCCTTCCAGCGCTCTTTATGAGCTCTCATTGGTATTTGTAACATCCTGAGAGAAATAAACAAGATGCTCTTCCAGGATTTATGGGATTCCTGGTTTTGTATTTTGTATCTGTCAGTTTGCTTTACAAAGTACATCATCTGGATTTCCTCGTAGATTTTTTCTTTTCCTCTTTCGCTATAAATCTGGAGCAGAAAATATGGTGGATTTGGAACTGTTCCATAACTCAACAATCCGATCCGTTGTTCTCAAACCATCCCCTTTTTTATCCCCGGACCACACAGTTTCGCATTTAATAAATCTACTGCTTGTCTGCCATGCCTTCAGTTCCTGATTTTTCTTGGGCCGCAACGCGTTCATTCTCTCAATGTTTTAAAACAAAGGCTGTAGTTAGCAGAAATAAAGCTGGATGAATCGCGAGAAGCTTTACCCTAACTGAAACTCCATCGTTTTGGAGCAGGCCGGGTTCCCTTAAACACACAGCCGCACTTTCTTGTCTCTGTCTGAAACTTTGACAAACAGTGAAATTCATGAGCCAGACTTTCAGCACATATAAGTATGTGAGTTTGTAGGATCTGCACAGTGGAAGTAGGCCAATTCTTTCACCGAGAGGCGTTTTGTTCTGGATCTTGGTGTGTGTGTGTCAAAAAATGACCCCTAAGTTTTGGTATGAAGTACAATTTCAGCAAAATCCAAAAAGAAGTGCTATCCTGGGCGCTTGGACATGACTGCTGAAACAATACAGAGAAATAAAAATGAAAGAAGAAGAAGAAAGAAAAAGAAGAAGAAGAAGAAGAAGTATACAGAAGAAGAAGAAGAAGAAGAAGAAGAAGGAAGAAGGAAGAAGGTAAGAAGAAGTTAAAGAAGAAGAAAGAAGTGAAGAAATTTGGATTTAGTGATCCCCTTTCTCTCCTGCAGGAGACTCAAAGGGGCTTACAATCTCCTTGCCCTTCCCCCCTCACAACAAACACCCTGTGAGGTGGGGCTGAGAGAGCTCCGAGAAGCTGTGACTAACCCAAGGTGACCCAGCTGGCGTGTGTGGGAGTGCACAGGCTAATCTGAATTCCCCAGATAAGCCTCCACAGGTCAGGCGGCAGAGCTGGGAATCAAACCCGGTTCCTCCAGATTAGATACACGAGCTCTTAACCTCCTACGCCACTATCCTATCAAACGTATACATTTTAGGCTATTGATGAAAAAGACGAGACAAGGACTCACAGATCTCTTCCAATGTCAAATCTTGGTAGCACCCAGCCACCAATAGATATTGTGCTATCATCACACTATAGCACTCAACTACAAGTGGATTTTCTCACCCGCACAGAAAAAATCAGTTGCAATGATTGCCATATAGGACAATGATGGTGTGACTGACTTCTCAGAAAAATAAAGGTCGATAAGGTGCAAGTCTGTCAGTTGAACAAAGTGGTATCACAAAACATTAATATATTGATGTCCTGTTTTCCTTTATGTCAAAATGAATAGCATCTCTAAGAACAAGAAGACCTCAGCTAGCTGGGCTAAAAAAGGAATCTAGGAAAAGTATCACCCTGTCACTTGGCGCACGCTGTGCCTTGTATCGTCCAAACTCTTCTCAGACATGGGAAAACTTATCCCTCATTGTGTTATATTTATGAGAAGAAATGCATTTGGTCAAACCCTTCACCAGAACATAAAACAGCTTTGATTTTTACGAAGTACATTCAGTATTTATTTTTCAAGATTCCTTTGAGAGTCACGCCGGATTTTCCCTCCCTTTCACGTCTTCAGCTTTACAGGCGTGGATATCGGTTTTCTTGGCACGATCAGTGCAACCAGGACAAAACATTCTGTCTTGAGGACAGTGCTGTAGATATCGGGAAACATGACCTGAGGTCTGATCCAGTCCCACGAGAGCGCTTCCTGTTCCAGAGGAGAGATTTCAGAATGGTTCCCCGTACGTGGATAACTGGCACACACAGCATGTGAAGGGCCGAGCTTAGAACCTTCTCCCTGATGTTTTGAACTGCAGGCAACAATATAACTGCGATGTGTACAATCCCTTCTGCCAGTTCGGAATCCTTCCATGTTCTCGGTGCTGTGTGTGCAGATAAGGCCTCGTATCTTCCTCTCATGGAGTTCGCTGGCTTCGGCAGGAAACGGGCTGTCACGAAGAGAAGGGAAGAAGAAATGAATTAGGGTTGGAAAAGCTGCCAACAAATCTGGAAGGCCCCAACTGCTGCCTGGAAGAGAGAGATGGCTCAGCTGGTTGACACAATTGTCCCTAAGTGCTCCCTCCCTCCCTCAGGACTGAGCTAAGCAGTCTCCCAAGTACACTGGGTGACTGAGGGTGACTGAGGGGGGGGTGCAACAGCAGGGACCATGTCTAGAGTGCCACTAGCACCGTAGTGGCGAACCTTTGGCACTCCAGATGTTATGGACTACAATTCCCATCAGCCCCTGCCAGCATGGCCAATCGGCCCTGCTGGAGGGGCTGATGGGAATTGTAGTCCATAACGTCTGGAGTGCCAAAGGTTCACCACTACTGCACTAGCAGAAAACTTGGAAAGAGACTGATTGAACACAACATAAAACCCATGTAAGAGCCTATTTGGTGGTGGTGGTGGTGGTGGTGGTGGTGGTGGTGGTGGTGGCGGTGGCAGCGGCGGCGGCAAAAAACAACAATATTTCTGCACTACTAGGGCATCTTCACATAATCGTCCCACTGATCTGCTTTGTGTAGTTTAGGGACTCCCACATTTTGTGTGTATGTCAAGTGTTCTCCAGGTGCAACCCCAGCAAGGGGTTTTCAAGGCTAGTGAAAAGCAGAGGTAGTTTGCCATTGCCTTCCTCTGTAGAATCTTCTTTGGTGGTCTCCCTTCCAAGTAGTGACCCTGCTTAGTGTCAGGACCAAGCCTGTCAGTGCCCAGATGTCTTGCTGTGTAAGAATTGCAAATGTTTCCCTGTAACTGCTTTTCTGTTTCCCTCTTCCTCTCCTGGCAATTCCCTGGGGCCAGCTCTCCTGCAAGAAGGTGTGAACGGTTCCCAGGTTCTTTGAAGCTCTGTAGTGCAAATGTTGTAGAAATTGTAAGGCACATTTGGTGTGGGACAAATGGGGGGCGGTTTAAAGGATATAATCTCTGGATCTAAACTGGAGAGCTTAGATTCCGCTTTCTATTGTTACTCTACGCGTTGTTAGAAATAAACTGCTTTAGGACTTTCCTACGGTCTCTGTTATTTCCAAGTTCGAGAGCCTGACACTTAGTTTCCCAGATCTAATGAGATGGGGCTATACCAGTGGTTCCCAACCCTTTTTCACTTGCCTTGGCCACCCATTTCCCTAAAATTGTGCCCCCATATTAGCAAGCCCGTTACATATTTTTTGCATGCCCCCAAATGCCCTGGGACATACCCCTGGGGGTATGTGTAGCCCAGGTTGGGAACCACTTGGCTACACCATGCCACCTTACTTCCTTTTACATCATAGCCCCACGGATTTGGATTCTGACCACACAACAGCCCACAGTTATAAAGTTGCTAGTTATGTTGTAGACAGAATTGCCCAGGGTCACTCTGGTTAGATGCTGGTGGGATCCATGTTTAGATGATGTGCCTTTTTCGTCTGCTTCTTCTTCTGCATTTATATGGACATGTTCTAGCTTGTGGATCCTGAGCAATTGGACAAAACGTTTGGACAGGTGAGAACTGCCTCCCATATTCTTAATCCTTGCCTTTCCCAGCTGATAAAATCACCAGAGGGGGACCAGAGGAATGGGTAAAGGGAGCAGTTAATGGAGCAGCAGTGGCGCAGGAGGTTAAGAGCTCGTGTATCTAATCTGGAGGAACCGGGTTTGATTCCCAGCTCTGCCGCCTGAGCTGTGGAGGCTCATCTGGGGAATTCAGATTAGCCTGGGCACTCCCACACATGCCAGCTGGGTGACCTTGGGCTAGTCACAGCTTCTCGGAGCTCTCTCAGCCCCACCCACCTCACAGGGGGTTTGTTGTGAGGGGGGAAGGGCAAGGAGATTGTCAGCCCCTTTGAGTCTCCTTTACAAGAGAGAAAGGGGGGATATAAATCCAAACTCCTCCTCCTCCTCCTCCTCCTCCTCCTCCTCCTCTTCTTCTTCTTCTTCTTCTTCTTCTTCTTCTTCTTCTTCTTCTTCTTCTTCATGCTTCCTTGAGAATGGGCATTTGTGCTGCCTGTGTTCAAAAAGACAGCGGTTAAATCTGTTTTGGAAAAAAAACCCTCCCTGCTCCCTGTTATTTTGGAAAACTTCTGGAAATCTTTAATCTTCCATTCATGGGTAAGGTGCTGGGGGGGGATGTTTCTCAACTTCAGGAGTGATTGGAAGGGACTGGTTTTCTGGACCCATTTCAATATGGCTCCAACAAGGGATTTTGAGCAGAGGTAGTTATGCCTCTGGAAAAAGCCAAACAGAAACTAAATGGTGGTAATTTAAGGGAGCCAAAAAGAGGATCCTGAAAAATTGCTCCGCCATCGTTAAAACAATATCCTTCTCTCCCTCCCTCTCATTCTCACTTATCTGCTGAACACTGTCTGCAAAGTCTACTTGAGCTGGGCCAAGCCTGGAATTCAGTTCTCCCCCTTACACACCCCCCTCCCCCCACACACACATATCTGAAGCCTTCTCTACAGCTTGGAATTTTTGAAGTCATGCTTAAAAAACCCATTTTTTAAAAAAAAAACACGGGGAAATGCAGGAAAAAGTCCATACTAGTATGCAGTGGTCGGATCCAAAAATTTTAGTAACAGGTTCCCATGGTGGTGGGATTCAAACTGTGGCGTAGCACCAATGGGGCGTGGCGGGGCATTCTGGGGGCATGGCGGGGCCTCCGGGGGCGGGGCATTCCTGGGCGGGGCTGTGGCAAGGATGCAGCCGCTGTGCCGGTCCTTGGGTGGGAAACGAATGCACGCAGGCGCAGGCTGCCACGCACAGTGGTGCACCTCCTGCTAGACTGCTTCAAGTTCTGCGCGCTACTGCTGAGAGGAGGGGTGTAACGAAGGCAAAAATCACGTGGCAAAATCACCCATTAGTAACCCCCTCTCGGCACCCATAAATAATTAGTAACCTACTCTCGGGAACCTGTGAGAACCTGCTGGATCCCACCTCTGCTAGTATGACAATTTGACTTTTTTTCCGGCTTTTTCAAAAATGTCCAAGTTTTTTAAACCCAAACTTGAAAAATATTGGAAAAAATGGTGCCTTAGTTGAAACCTCTGCTGAGAACCAAATAGGCAGAATGTGACCCTGCTAGTTCTGATGGACCTGTGAGCGATGGATCTGTCATCCTCAAGTGGTAAGCAGTTTCACAACCTGGATCTGGCAACTTTATCCCCCCATCCCTCACCTGTGGCCAGGGGGCGGTAACCTGCCAGCACTGGTCTCTTTCATACATTTCTGCCTGGGAATTAAACTCACAGGACTCCTGACAGGAGAGCAGAGGTGGGACCCAGCAGGCTCTCACAGGTTCTCGAGAGTCTGTTACTAATTATTTGTGTGTGCCGAGAGGGGGTTACTAATTGGTGATTTTGCCACGTGATTTTTGCCTTCGTTACGCCCCTCCTCTCAGCAGTAGCGCGCAGAACTCGAAGTAATCTAGCAGGAGGTACACCGGCGTGCGTGGCAGCCCGCGCCTGTGTGCATTCGTTTCCCACCCAAGGACCGGCGCAGCGGCTGCATCCTTGCCACAGCCCCGCCCAGGAATGCCCCGCCCCGGAATGCCTGGCCACGCCCCAATTGTGC
Source organism: Sphaerodactylus townsendi (assembly GCF_021028975.2). Taxonomy (NCBI): domain Eukaryota; kingdom Metazoa; phylum Chordata; class Lepidosauria; order Squamata; family Sphaerodactylidae; genus Sphaerodactylus; species Sphaerodactylus townsendi. The sequence goes on from NC_059434.1 coordinate 7,488,698, forward strand.
CCCACCCAGCCCCATTGGCGCTATGCCACAGTTTGAATCCCACCACCATAGGAACCTGTTACTAAAATTTTTGGAAACCACCACTGCAGGAGAGGCCTTCTGGACTGTCTCATCAATCACGGAAGCTTTGGTGGGCACACAAAAGAGGAGCCCCACAGTTATGGAACAACCTTCCTGGGAAGATGTTCCTGCCCTCCCTCACTTTAGGTCTTCAGAAGACAGGTAGAGACAGTTTCATTTAAGATTTATTCCTATAATTTATTTTCATGTATTTTTGTTTTTGTGCATTTTGTGTATTTTTAAACGATTAGATTTGTGACGATTAGCTATGTATTAATTTGTGACGATTAGATATTTATTATTCTGTGATGATTAGATATTTATTAATTTTGGCTGATCTGTTATTATTTATTTATTTATTTATTATTTATTATGTATTATGTATTTATTTATTTATTTTATTATTAAATTTATATATTGCCCCTTCCCTGAAGGGCTCTGGTTTTTCCTTCCTTAGTTAGTCACCAGGTAGGTTAATTTGTGACGATTATATATTTATTAATTTTGGTTGATCTATTATTAGGCTTTTCCTTCCTCAGTTAGTCACCAGGTAGGTTAATATGATGTATTAAGGATCAACAGCTATTGTTGTTTGTAGCTATAATTTATGTAAACTGACTTGTTTTAATATTTCAGGTTGTTTGCTGCCCTGAGCTGACTCCAGTTGGGAGGGGGCAGGATAGAAGGTTAATAAACAAACAAACAAACAAACAAGTAAACTGCTTTGGACCCATTGTTTTTTATTTATTGGGAGCCGTAATAAGAGATTTTAAATTGCTGTCTTTTATATGATTTTTTATAATAATTGTTTTATTTATATTATAAGCCGCCTGAAGTTCCACAAGGTAGAAAGGCAGGTAATAAAAATGTTTCAAATAAACAAACAGACAAATATCTGGCAGACGTTTACCTTTGATTCACAGCTCTTGGGTCCCGCTCTTTTCCTTCTGTTATGGGAAACTGTTTCCCTCCTCCTCTTTTTCATTTGTTTTGAGATTTTAAGGTGGTTAAAAAGGCAGAAAGGCCTCGCCTGGTAGCTTCCAATGACTTTAATCTCACAACAGGCTCTTGATAAAATGGCCTCATGATAAAATGGCCAGATTGTTGTGTGTTTCCTTTGAGGATTGTGCCACTGTCTTCAGCAACATAATGGTTTTCACAGGAGCGCAAGCTGAGGTTCACGCTGCTGAAATGAATGGAATTTGTATCAAATGGCCCTGGAAAAGAAAAAGATCAATCCGTATTTGAGATAAGCTCCATGTGAAGTGACCTTTAAAATGGAACACAAGGCTATAGTCCCTGCACAACACTTGGAGATAATTGCGAAAGATCCAGAAAGGGAGATCTCCCCTCAAGGCAGACCATGGAAAAAATGCTTATCACATTGAAAGGAGGTTTGGAAGAGTTCTGTGGAAAATGGACAAGGACAGACTGAAGGACTCACTGGAGATGAAACTCTCCAGGTGACTGAGAATGTCAGACCGTCCATTTCTAGGACAGAGTACAGTAAAGCACAATGTTAGGTGCATTGCCACCAGAGGGAGAGATAGCTTGCTGTATGCAACCTGGAGACCAAACAAGATAGCAGTTAAACAAAAGACAAACACTTTATTTGTGGAATAAAAAATGGCCATTGCCGTCCATTTTATTGGCTTGACAGAATAGAAGTGTAAGGTGCAGCATGGGGTATGATCCTTGTGTTGAGCAGCCCGGAAGGCTGTTCCCTAACCCGGGATTCCTCAAACCCGCCTGTTTGAGGAAATGAAACACGAACAAATATCTGGCAGCAATGAGGGGGGAAATATCAGATGGGTGGTGGACCGCTGCCTGAAAATTTCCCCCAATTACTGTGGGGGCACTAGCCAGCTCAGCCCAAGCCTGGGAGTTGAGAGTCTTGGCTTGCTCCACCCCAAACCTCGTAAGGAGGTTCCCAAAACGGTTAGCAGGCAGCTAACCTGGCCAAGGATTAGACGGCAGCCAGGCAAAGAGGGCCTGCACGTGGCCCGCCCTGGCTTTAAAGGGCGGTGGGGTGACGGGGTCTGATGTCAGACCCCTGCGGCCTGGCCAGCCCCACCCCACAGCCAATGGGCTGCGCCACCCGGCGCCTGCACAGGGTGGCCCAGTGAGGAGGCGGCCTGGCAGATGAGGGGAAGGAAGGCAATGCAGTGCCCTTCCCCTGGCGGCAATGGCGGCCCCAGGTAAGTCTGGTCTACTTCTTTTGAATTGTAGGATCGTAGTTAAAAAAGGAACTAGATTGGAAAGTCCTACCCAGTTGTTTTTTATTGCTGTGTTAAAATCTGTTTGCTGAGTCACTACATTGTTTTATTCGAGGTTGTGATTTTTAGTTATGAGACAATGGTTGGTAAGCTGCCCTGAGCCCTTCGGGGGAGGGCGTGCTATAAATGTGAAGTAATAAATGATAAATAAATAATAACTCAGCCTTTGAACCTCTGAATCAAGTCACATAGTTGCAGTTCATGCCCCCATTCTCGCTTTCTCCCAAGTCAGCAGGGTGATGTCATTCCTTGTGACTCTAGTCTCAATTGAAGAACTCATAGGCCCCTTCCGGACACATGAGACGACTCAGGTTCGACTCGTGTCAGCGGAATTGTACCTCAACTCGAGTCCTCCCATTCCTCCGCACAGCAGCCGACTAGTGTCTCCGGAGCCGAGCTCAGAGGGCAGGACCACCTCCCTGCGTTGCGTTCCGATTGGTTGCTGAGTTACTTGAGCTCGACTCAGTTTACTCCGCACGGCAGCTGACTCGTCTCTCCAGAGCCGAGCTCAGAGGGCGGGATCACCTCCTCACGTCTTCCGATCCTCATTTCCGATTGGCTGCCGTTCTATGGCGGGAAACGTGAGTGCGCGTTTTTTTTCTCCGTTTGCCGAGTAGGAGCTACGGTGAAGCCTGATATTCCTTATTACAGAGTGATAGCAATATATTGCCAGGTAGGAAACCATGGGCAGACCTGAAGTTACATCACTATAATAATTGTATATATCACATACAATAAGAGTCCATCCCGTCCCGTCCCCCCCTCCACCTTTACCAACACCAGGTGGAATAGTTTAAGCAGACAGTACAATATAATTGAATGTTTACAGAACAGTGAAGCTAAGTTCCCAGGGCAGAGAGACAGATACCAAGCCAATGGAATGCGGTTTTCCACACAGAGGCCCAAGGAGAGATAAGGGAGGGGAACGTGATAGAGCAGGCGCAGAGAAGAATAGGCAACCACACAGACACAGACACCAAAGATAGTTCTCAATCTCCTGGTAAAAGCAACAGCACTCCCCCTCACCCCCCAGTAGATGAGGAAAGAAGCATTATGGGTCATGACAGTTGGATCCAAACTAAGGCCATTAATGCATTTCACTCCTTACCCCACAACTGTCTGCTTTGCAATGGGGTTTTCCCCACTTTTTTTTGCACAGGAATTTTCCCTCTGCGAAGTATCTCTAGCTGAGCCGAGCCAAGCGGGCATTTTGCCCGCCCTCCACTTCCTTGTTCTTTCCAAGCCTGCCGCCATTTTGTGTGTCAGTCTGCATGCCATTTTTAGTCCAATGTTACTTCAACAGACCTTGTCAATTTCTGGTTAATTTCACTGGGCGTATTGCTGTAGCAATAGACTTCAAGCATTTTTTTTAAAGTCCCTTCTTATCATTTTGAAATGATGGCCTAAAGAATGGATGGGTCTGCTGTGTTGTGGGCAGGGAAAGGTTGGGAAGAGCGATACAACTCAAAAAAACTGAACACATGTTGATTGCTTTGATTTCCCTGCGAAGGGAGAGAAAAAGTTGCATTCACAGAGCTTTTGGAAACTGCAGAGATTCTTTGATCTGAAAGTGTGGAGATTTCTGAAGACGGGGAAAGGGTTGCCTAACCTTAAATCCAACCCAAAAGGAATGTGTGCACAATGCGAAGAGGACCACATGTGTGCAAGTGGCTGAAGTTTTCCATTAACAGACAAGACTTCCCAACAGCAAGACAGAAGATGGAAAGCAAATCAAGGTTTAAAGCAGGAAGGGTGAAATGGCAGAAATCACCCCTCCTGCTCCATTAGTGGAAAATTTAGTCTAGTTCCAACCCAGGATTGCTCTTAGGTCGAATCCCCACTTGAAATTTGCACGCAGATCGAAACCTGTTTGGTGTGAAACTGTGTTCTCTTCATCGGAGTTTCTCCCTCCCCACTGCAGTGAGCACAAAACAGACACACCCAGTTGCAGAACTCTTAGCAATCCCCACAACCAGGCTAGCTCACTTCGCTGGTCTCCCCTGATTGGCTGGCGTGCCTTGAATGGGGCGGGACCTTTTCCCACTGTGGAAATGTACATTGTAGGGGTGTGATAAAAAACCCAGCATGTAAAAGTTTAACGTTTAACTGTTTAACTGTGCAAACAGTTAATCGTTACCTGTGTAAACAATGAATGATACAAAGTTACGCGTTTGACTGTTTAATGTTTGCATCCCCTTCTGCTGGCCGATCGCAAAAGCGGAAATGAAACCAAGGAAAGGCTGCGTGTGCATCGCAGTGCTGATTGGTTGCCCAAATTCTGCGTCACACTCCAGGGCGGGAAACGAGTCAGGGTTTCAACCCTCATCCCTCCCCTCGGATCAGCTCTGAACCGTGTTAATGGGGGCCTCCAGCTACTTGCAACCAGGTGGTCCCTGCTGGAAAGCCGGATTTCTAACGGGGGGAGAACTGTTTTGCCTGCGAAATCGGAATCCAAGCTTAGTTTTGTGTTCTGAAACTCCTGGCTATTGGACAGTAGTGGGATTCGACCTTTGCAGTTCTTCAATCTCGACCCCCAAGTTTGTTTGTGAAGTTAAAGCAGGGAACTTTGCATGCCTCCCGGAGCTCCTTGGAGGAAAGTCGTAGTAAAAGTATGGGCAATCTGATTGGTGATCTTTCTGTGGATGAGATCTCTCACACAACTTATCCAGACAGAAGGAAGAAGCAGCAATGGGGGAGGGGTGGAGTGACCAAAAAATGACAACCAGGAGAAACGGTGGCACGAAACATGATCCAGAAGGAGTTAGATTACAAACCACGTGTGACGACAGCTTCTATCCTCCTCCTCCATTTTATCTTCCCTTTTGCACATTTTTGACTTCTGGCATGTGTTCTCTTTAAATCCATTTCATTTGTTACTCAAGGTAGTGGGAGTCTATCTCTTTAAGAGGCTTTGATTGCCTGTGTATACCGGAGTCAGCTTTTGCAAGAAGAGTGAATGAACTTTATAACAATTTTTATTGGGGGATAATGGAGATACACAAGCACACAATACAAATCAAAGTAGCAGAACACACGCACAATTCTAGGATATAAGCAGTTATAAGGGAATAGGTCTGGAACAGATGAGGAAATTGAGGAGTAAGGGTTATAGTCACCTGATCTTGGAGTGGAATAGACTGATGAACAGAACTGAGCATACCGTGCTTAGATTTGGAAGAACAATGCATTGTGGAGCAATATAACAGACAGAGAGGTAATATCACAGACACAGAGATATTGAACTGGGAGAGGGGGGCTTCTTATAGGGAAAAACAGACCCTTGGGGTTATGCAGAGTGATCTTTAATCTCCCAGGACAAAGAAGAGTCCTCCTTTTCAGGGAAAGACAAAAGACAGAGATCAACATTAATGGTTGGGTTGTTCATCTAATGGGTTGAGGCATTAGCCTGATGTTTGAAGCTTGGGAATGCTTCCAAAGGGGAAGGTAACTGATGAGATTACAATTGTAAAACAAAGACAATGCAAATGAGGCATTAAAGTTATTAGAGAAAGAAGCATTTGGTTAGTACAGCAATGGGCAGGCAAGTCGAATAACATGTCCATTGTCTTCACCGGGTGTATAGTCAAGGGCTGGAGAGGTCTTTGCATTCACTTAATCCTGTCAGGAAGGGTGTGAGAGGAGGAGGAGGAGGAGGAGTTGGATTTATATCCCCCCTCTCTCTTTCCAGAGACTCAAAGGAGCTTACAAACTCCTTTCCCTTCTCCCCTCCCTGTAAGGAAGGTGGGGCTGAGAGACCTCTGAAGAACTGTGACTAGCTCAAGGTCACTCAGCTGGCATGTGTTGGAGTGCACAAGCTAATCTAGTTCACCAGATAAGCTTCCACAGCTCAAGTGGCAGAGTGGGGAATCAAACCCGGTTCTCCAGATTAGAGTGCACCTTACCTTAACCTACACTGGCTCTCATTGCAAGGCTGGTTTGGAGCATATGTGTCAAACTCGCGGCCCTCCAGATGTTATGGACTACAGTTCCCATCATCCCCTGCCAGCATGGTTTGGAGGGAGACAACTCCAGACATAGTTCTTTCTCCTGGTAGGCACATTGAGCCAATGCAACAAATGAGCTCCCCATTTTGGCACTGCATTGCTAGGCACCCCAAGAGTAGGCTGAGATGGGTAGAGATACCACTGCCTTCCAAACAGGGTTATCTTGGTACACTATAGGTTTCTGACAACACACTGGGTATACATTTGAATGTATTTATAGTGGAAACAGTATAAAAAATGTCTTATGCAGTTAACTAAATCCCATTTTTTTCTAGGGGGAAAAACCCTATCTGGATGATCGAAGAACAACTTGGAACATCTACATCTGTAACAATGCACTTCTCCATTTCCTGCTCTGTTTTCAGGGCTACTTCACACCAGAATCCATCAGAAGGCAAGCTAGCAAGACACAAAACAACATTCATTGTTAAAGGGTTTAAGTACTTATTATAGTCAAAACTGATAGTTTATTGCAAGCTATGATTGCAATGCAGCTTGGCTCCTGCTTTCCATTCTTTCCCAGACCACACAAAGTCATGTTCTCTCCATTGTGGTTCCACCTAATTTGCTTTATTTTAATGGCATGCTGCAATCCTTCTGGTCGTCACGGGAGCCCTGCGGTCGGTGCAACCAGAGCATTTCTGCAGATGGCAGGATTTCTGCCCACAGAATGCAACTTTCTCACCTTCCTCCCGTTGCAATCCCAAATGCTGTTCCTTTGGGGGGGGGGGGGGGCTCTGTTCCCTCGGCAGTGATCCTCCATGAATTATCTGGTATTCATTTAGTTTCTGGCTCTAGACAAGAAGGTTCTGTTTAGTAATTATGGACAGTACCCATTGATACACCTCTGTAAATTTGTCGAATCACCTTCCAAAGCCAACCAATCTCATGGCCTGCATTGCCTCCGGTGGCTACATGATCCTGTGCAGCTCTCCCAACCAATCCTGTGGACTTATAAACTGTTTTTTTAGAAGCAAGCCTTTATTGGCATAGACAACAGTACAACAATAATAAAAAACGGATTAAAAAGCATATACAGTACAGGAAATAAATGTTAGGTCGAAGGAAATCTACTGGCGTTTGGTAATTTCCAGGAGAAAGTCTGCCACTATCATACAGAGAGAAGGATCAGGATTGTCCAAGAAGTAGTGTAATCTAATTAAATCAGGGAGGTGAGGTGAAATGGTAAGGAAAGTAAAGATCTGCACATTACACTTGGATCTGATTTCCTTGAATCTGACACAGTGTAGTAATTGGTGGGCCAGAGATTCAACTGAGCCGTCGTTACATGGGCATAATCTTTTAGCCTTTTCTTGTTTATTAAATCTGCCATGCAACAAGCTGCAGAAGGCATAACATTAAACCTGGCTTAGCATTATGGGCCCCTTGAACGGGCTTTATTAAGCAATACAGCAGGTAGTGTGCCAAGTGGCCCCTGTTCAAAATGGGAGAGAAAAAATACAGGGGAACACGCTTTCTTGGCCGCGTGTGATTAGGTTAAGAACTCTCTATCCATTAGTTGACCTTTACCCCCCTTATAAGCTTCTGAATAGGACAAGGGGCAAAGTGAATCCACTGACAGACTTGTAAACTAATCCTCCAGGTTCTGAATATTCCATTTACTGTGTAAGCCTAAGTCAGGGGTCTGCAACCTGCAGCTCTCCAGATGTTCATGGACTACACCCCCCCACCCCCCCCCCCCCCCCCCCCCCCCCCCCCCACCCCCCCCCCCCCCCCCACCCCCCCACCCCCCCCCCCCCCCCCCCCCCAACCCCCCACCCCTGCCCCCCCCCCCAACCCCCCCCCCCCCCCCCCACCCCCCCCCCCCCCCACCCCCCAGCCACCCCCCCCCCCCCCCCCCCCCCACACCCCCCCCCCCACACCCCCCCCCCCCCCCACCCCCCCCCCCCCCCACCCCCCCCCCCCCCCACCCCCCCCCCCCCCCCCCCCCCCCCCCCCCCACCCCCCCCCCCCCCCACCCCCCCCCCCCCCCACCCCCCCCCCCCCCCACCCCCCCCCCCCCCCACCCCCCCCCCCCCCCACCCCCCCCCCCCCCCACCCCCCCCCCCCCCCACCCCCCCCCCCCCCCACCCCCCCCCCCCCCCACCCCCCCCCCCCCCCACCCCCCCCCCCCCCCACCCCCCCCCCCCCCCACCCCCCCCCCCCCCCACCCCCCCCCCCCCCCACCCCCCCCCCCCCCCACCCCCCCCCCCCCCCACCCCCCCCCCCCCCCACCCCCCCCCCCCCCCACCCCCCCCCCCCCCCACCCCCCCCCCCCCCCACCCCCCCCCCCCCCCACCCCCCCCCCCCCCCACCCCCCCCCCCCCCCACCCCCCCCCCCCCCCACCCCCCCCCCCCCCCACCCCCCCCCCCCCCCACCCCCCCCCCCCCCCACCCCCCCCCCCCCCCACCCCCCCCCCCCCCCACCCCCCCCCCCCCCCACCCCCCCCCCCCCCCACCCCCCCCCCCCCCCACCCCCCCCCCCCCCCACCCCCCCCCCCCCCCACCCCCCCCCCCCCCCACCCCCCCCCCCCCCCACCCCCCCCCCCCCCCACCCCCCCCCCCCCCCACCCCCCCCCCCCCCCACCCCCCCCCCCCCCCACCCCCCCCCCCCCCCACCCCCCCCCCCCCCCACCCCCCCCCCCCCCCACCCCCCCCCCCCCCCACCCCCCCCCCCCCCCACCCCCCCCCCCCCCCACCCCCCCCCCCCCCCACCCCCCCCCCCCCCCACCCCCCCCCCCCCCCACCCCCCCCCCCCCCCACCCCCCCCCCCCCCCACCCCCCCCCCCCCCCACCCCCCCCCCCCCCCACCCCCCCCCCCCCCCACCCCCCCCCCCCCCCACCCCCCCCCCCCCCCACCCCCCCCCCCCCCCACCCCCCCCCCCCCCCACCCCCCCCCCCCCCCACCCCCCCCCCCCCCCACCCCCCCCCCCCCCCACCCCCCCCCCCCCCCACCCCCCCCCCCCCCCACCCCCCCCCCCCCCCACCCCCCCCCCCCCCCACCCCCCCCCCCCCCCACCCCCCCCCCCCCCCACCCCCCCCCCCCCCCACCCCCCCCCCCCCCCACCCCCCCCCCCCCCCACCCCCCCCCCCCCCCACCCCCCCCCCCCCCCACCCCCCCCCCCCCCCACCCCCCCCCCCCCCCACCCCCCCCCCCCCCCACCCCCCCCCCCCCCCACCCCCCCCCCCCCCCACCCCCCCCCCCCCCCACCCCCCCCCCCCCCCACCCCCCCCCCCCCCCACCCCCCCCCCCCCCCACCCCCCCCCCCCCCCACCCCCCCCCCCCCCCACCCCCCCCCCCCCCCACCCCCCCCCCCCCCCACCCCCCCCCCCCCCCACCCCCCCCCCCCCCCACCCCCCCCCCCCCCCACCCCCCCCCCCCCCCACCCCCCCCCCCCCCCACCCCCCCCCCCCCCCACCCCCCCCCCCCCCCACCCCCCCCCCCCCCCACCCCCCCCCCCCCCCACCCCCCCCCCCCCCCACCCCCCCCCCCCCCCACCCCCCCCCCCCCCCACCCCCCCCCCCCCCCACCCCCCCCCCCCCCCACCCCCCCCCCCCCCCACCCCCCCCCCCCCCCACCCCCCCCCCCCCCCACCCCCCCCCCCCCCCACCCCCCCCCCCCCCCACCCCCCCCCCCCCCCACCCCCCCCCCCCCCCACCCCCCCCCCCCCCCACCCCCCCCCCCCCCCACCCCCCCCCCCCCCCACCCCCCCCCCCCCCCACCCCCCCCCCCCCCCACCCCCCCCCCCCCCCACCCCCCCCCCCCCCCACCCCCCCCCCCCCCCACCCCCCCCCCCCCCCACCCCCCCCCCCCCCCACCCCCCCCCCCCCCCACCCCCCCCCCCCCCCACCCCCCCCCCCCCCCACCCCCCCCCCCCCCCACCCCCCCCCCCCCCCACCCCCCCCCCCCCCCACCCCCCCCCCCCCCCACCCCCCCCCCCCCCCACCCCCCCCCCCCCCCACCCCCCCCCCCCCCCACCCCCCCCCCCCCCCACCCCCCCCCCCCCCCACCCCCCCCCCCCCCCACCCCCCCCCCCCCCCACCCCCCCCCCCCCCCACCCCCCCCCCCCCCCACCCCCCCCCCCCCCCACCCCCCCCCCCCCCCACCCCCCCCCCCCCCCACCCCCCCCCCCCCCCACCCCCCCCCCCCCCCACCCCCCCCCCCCCCCACCCCCCCCCCCCCCCACCCCCCCCCCCCCCCACCCCCCCCCCCCCCCACCCCCCCCCCCCCCCACCCCCCCCCCCCCCCACCCCCCCCCCCCCCCACCCCCCCCCCCCCCCACCCCCCCCCCCCCCCACCCCCCCCCCCCCCCACCCCCCCCCCCCCCCACCCCCCCCCCCCCCCACCCCCCCCCCCCCCCACCCCCCCCCCCCCCCACCCCCCCCCCCCCCCACCCCCCCCCCCCCCCACCCCCCCCCCCCCCCACCCCCCCCCCCCCCCACCCCCCCCCCCCCCCACCCCCCCCCCCCCCCACCCCCCCCCCCCCCCACCCCCCCCCCCCCCCACCCCCCCCCCCCCCCACCCCCCCCCCCCCCCACCCCCCCCCCCCCCCACCCCCCCCCCCCCCCACCCCCCCCCCCCCCCACCCCCCCCCCCCCCCACCCCCCCCCCCCCCCACCCCCCCCCCCCCCCACCCCCCCCCCCCCCCACCCCCCCCCCCCCCCACCCCCCCCCCCCCCCACCCCCCCCCCCCCCCACCCCCCCCCCCCCCCACCCCCCCCCCCCCCCACCCCCCCCCCCCCCCACCCCCCCCCCCCCCCACCCCCCCCCCCCCCCACCCCCCCCCCCCCCCACCCCCCCCCCCCCCCACCCCCCCCCCCCCCCACCCCCCCCCCCCCCCACCCCCCCCCCCCCCCACCCCCCCCCCCCCCCACCCCCCCCCCCCCCCACCCCCCCCCCCCCCCACCCCCCCCCCCCCCCACCCCCCCCCCCCCCCACCCCCCCCCCCCCCCACCCCCCCCCCCCCCCACCCCCCCCCCCCCCCACCCCCCCCCCCCCCCACCCCCCCCCCCCCCCACCCCCCCCCCCCCCCACCCCCCCCCCCCCCCACCCCCCCCCCCCCCCACCCCCCCCCCCCCCCACCCCCCCCCCCCCCCACCCCCCCCCCCCCCCACCCCCCCCCCCCCCCACCCCCCCCCCCCCCCACCCCCCCCCCCCCCCACCCCCCCCCCCCCCCACCCCCCCCCCCCCCCACCCCCCCCCCCCCCCACCCCCCCCCCCCCCCACCCCCCCCCCCCCCCACCCCCCCCCCCCCCCACCCCCCCCCCCCCCCACCCCCCCCCCCCCCCACCCCCCCCCCCCCCCACCCCCCCCCCCCCCCACCCCCCCCCCCCCCCACCCCCCCCCCCCCCCACCCCCCCCCCCCCCCACCCCCCCCCCCCCCCACCCCCCCCCCCCCCCACCCCCCCCCCCCCCCACCCCCCCCCCCCCCCACCCCCCCCCCCCCCCACCCCCCCCCCCCCCCACCCCCCCCCCCCCCCACCCCCCCCCCCCCCCACCCCCCCCCCCCCCCACCCCCCCCCCCCCCCACCCCCCCCCCCCCCCACCCCCCCCCCCCCCCACCCCCCCCCCCCCCCACCCCCCCCCCCCCCCACCCCCCCCCCCCCCCACCCCCCCCCCCCCCCACCCCCCCCCCCCCCCACCCCCCCCCCCCCCCACCCCCCCCCCCCCCCACCCCCCCCCCCCCCCACCCCCCCCCCCCCCCACCCCCCCCCCCCCCCACCCCCCCCCCCCCCCACCCCCCCCCCCCCCCACCCCCCCCCCCCCCCACCCCCCCCCCCCCCCACCCCCCCCCCCCCCCACCCCCCCCCCCCCCCACCCCCCCCCCCCCCCACCCCCCCCCCCCCCCACCCCCCCCCCCCCCCACCCCCCCCCCCCCCCACCCCCCCCCCCCCCCACCCCCCCCCCCCCCCACCCCCCCCCCCCCCCACCCCCCCCCCCCCCCACCCCCCCCCCCCCCCACCCCCCCCCCCCCCCACCCCCCCCCCCCCCCACCCCCCCCCCCCCCCACCCCCCCCCCCCCCCACCCCCCCCCCCCCCCACCCCCCCCCCCCCCCACCCCCCCCCCCCCCCACCCCCCCCCCCCCCCACCCCCCCCCCCCCCCACCCCCCCCCCCCCCCACCCCCCCCCCCCCCCACCCCCCCCCCCCCCCACCCCCCCCCCCCCCCACCCCCCCCCCCCCCCACCCCCCCCCCCCCCCACCCCCCCCCCCCCCCACCCCCCCCCCCCCCCACCCCCCCCCCCCCCCACCCCCCCCCCCCCCCACCCCCCCCCCCCCCCACCCCCCCCCCCCCCCACCCCCCCCCCCCCCCACCCCCCCCCCCCCCCACCCCCCCCCCCCCCCACCCCCCCCCCCCCCCACCCCCCCCCCCCCCCACCCCCCCCCCCCCCCACCCCCCCCCCCCCCCACCCCCCCCCCCCCCCACCCCCCCCCCCCCCCACCCCCCCCCCCCCCCACCCCCCCCCCCCCCCACCCCCCCCCCCCCCCACCCCCCCCCCCCCCCACCCCCCCCCCCCCCCACCCCCCCCCCCCCCCACCCCCCCCCCCCCCCACCCCCCCCCCCCCCCACCCCCCCCCCCCCCCACCCCCCCCCCCCCCCACCCCCCCCCCCCCCCACCCCCCCCCCCCCCCACCCCCCCCCCCCCCCCCCCCCCCCCCCCCCCACCCCCCCCCCCCCCCAACTCTCCGCACGTAGCCAGGTGAGATCATGCATCACATGATGATCTCCCGACCTCCCGCTCTCCCGGAACTCCCCCCGGTCCTCCCTCCTACACGCCCCCGATAGAATAACAATAAAAGGTGCCAGGAACCGGCACGCGGGAGACTCGCTAGGAACACGGACCTCCGGGCTCCCGCTGCTGGCGATCTCCACCAGATGTTATCTCCGCGTCTCGTCTCGTTCTTACGCTGACCACGTGGGTCGACTACAAGCTGGTGCCGAAACCCGGGAATCCTCGAACCTCCACCCTGCTCACCGTCGCCTGGGGAAGGGCCGCGATACCGAAGTCCGCTGGATCGGCGCATCCAGGGACCACCGTTTCGGTATCGCCTGTCCTCTGGATTGGCGCATCCAGAGACACGCGTCCTAGGACACTCTCTCGTCCGACGGAACACCGGTGAGTATGGGAGCTTGCAAAAGCAGGGCTTATGACAAGCACGTTGACGAACTGAAAGCGTTAGCGAAATGCGGCAGGGTCCCCGTAAAGAGAAGGGAGCTGCGCAAATTGGTTGAGGAGATTGAAGCTCAGTGTCCATGGTACCCAGAGGGGGGGACATTGAATCTTAAGGACTGGGAAAACATCGGGCGCACTCTTCGCACAGAGCCTCGCGTGCCGATGTCACTGCTACTGACGTGGAGACAATGTTATGTCGCCATCAGCCTGCAGACCTATGGCTCCCTTGCTGTAGGCCGCCCTCCTTTCGATCTTTCACCTTCAATTTCAACCCCGGAATTTTCTCTATCCACTAAATTGGACGCCTGTCCTCCTTCTGCCCCCCTTGCTCCTCCGCCCATTTCAAACTCTCCCGTGGCTCAGCCGCCCCCTCCCTTTGCTCCGCCTTCATTTTCCAAAGCCACCGCACCTCCGTCGGCGCCACGTAATGGCGCGGGTTTCAAAACTCTCGCAGAGCGTATTAGCCACGATCTGCAAAGGAAAGAAACCCTGACGGAAGACGATGCCGATATTCTCGCATTGTGCCCCGTCCATTTCACAGATACCGAGGGAGAGGATGGCGTTGTCCGGCGGGTTGTCGAGTACCGCCCCTTAAGCTATAACATCCTCACTGAGCTCCGCAAAGCGGTGCGGGACGTAGGAGTCACCAGTCCCTATGTGAGAGGCATGCTAGAGGCAGTCGCGAGGAATCACTTAATGGTTCCGGACGACTGGAAGACCACCTTCCGCATGCTCCTGAGCCCTGCACAATTTGTGATCTGGGAAAGCGAGTTCCGCCAGCAGTGCTTCAGCAAGGCAACCGCCTCTGGCGGCGCCTACACCGCCGCACAGCTTTACGGCTTCGATGCCTTCGGCGACCCCAACAATCAGATTGTCCTACCTGAGGCCATCCTTACGATCGCCTCCGAGTGCGCCTACAAGGCGTTTGTCAAGGTTCCCAATGCCGGCCAGCCCACCCAGAGCTTCTCCACCATCCGGCAAAAACCCCAAGAACCCTATGCCGAGTTTGTGAGCAGGCTCCAGGAAGCTCTCAAAAGGCAGGTTGACAACGAGGAGGCTCAGGGCGAGCTCCTTAAGCGTCTTGCCAAGGAGAACGCCTCCGCTGAGTGCCGCAAAGCAATCACAGGTATAGGTAGGAACCCTGAACTGGCCGACATGCTTAAGGCTTGCCAGGATATCGGGTCCTTCGCCCACTACGCGGACCTCCTGGCCGCAGCCCTCTCCATTGCTAGGAAACAGCCCCGAGGCAGATGTTTCAATTGCCACCAGTCCGGACACTTCCGTAGAGATTGCAGGCTGCCCAGTAGGGGGGCCTGCAACCCGCACCGGGGGGGGTCTCCCCCCAAGGAGAGAGGACCCCCAGGGAGGCCCGTCCCCCGGGCTTTCTCCACCTTTAAACAAGAACTATCCCTTATTGCAGGGGCCACTGACCTCGCTTGCCCGGAGCCCGCATACACCCCAATGTGGGCGGGTATCCTGCAGGAACGGCCTCACGAGGGCAGCCGCACGCCGCGGGCTCCTACGCCCCAAGAGCATCCCGCCGCCCACTTCACACAGTTCAGAGGCCCAGGTAAACCCCAGGGTGCAGAGAGCTCCGGCACGGCCATCGGCGAGGTGGCCGGGCGGCCTGATCAGTGGCCGGCTGGGGCACATTTGCGCACCTGGGAAGAGGGAGGGGAGCAGGCCACACCGGAAGCCCCCCCAGGACTCGGGCGGCAATTCATCGCCCTCCCCATTGCCATGGGAGAGCTCGAGGCGAGTAAGCCCGCCCCCACTGCCCTCCCCCTCACATGGACCACGAAGACCCCAGTATGGGTAGAACAGTGGCCACTGCCCAGAGAAAAATTGACTGCCATGCACCAACTCGTGGAGGAACAACTGGCTGCGGGCCACATTGAGACCTCAACATCGCCATGGAACACGCCTGTCTTTGTGATAAAAAAGAAGAGTGGCCGATGGCGATTGCTACAGGATCTCAGAGCAGTAAATGCCTGCATCCAACCCATGGGCCCTCTTCAATGCGGTTTACCCAACCCCAACCTTATCCCCTCGGACTACCAGGTCCTGATTGTTGACCTGAAGGATTGTTTCTTTTGTATTCCCCTCTCTCCCGAAGACCGAGTACATTTCGCTTTCACGGTACCGGTGCTTAATCATCAGCAGCCCACGGCCAGATACCAATGGAAAGTATTGCCCCAGGGAATGCTCAACAGCCCCACCTTGTGTCAGTTTTTTGTCCATCACGCCCTAGCCCCGTTTCGCGCCAAAGCGCCCGGAGCCATAATCATCCATTACATGGATGATATCCTAGTAGCCGCACCGACCATCCCCCCGCAGTGGATAACGCTGCTGGCCGACACATTAAAACAGTCAGGCCTATACATCGCTCCCGAAAAGGTGCAAAAGAACGAGCCATTCTTGTATCTGGGGCATAAACTCCTCCACTCCTACTCCGCCCCTGTCATACCAGAGATGCAAATCCCAGACACGCCCACGCTCCTCCAGCTGCAGCAGCTGCTCGGAACCCTCAACTGGGTCCGTCCCTTCTTTGCCCTCACCACCTCCTTGCTCAGCCCCCTGTTCTCACTACTCCCGCTCGCCAAAAACCCAGGGGACAGGATCCAACTCACCCAAAAGCACAAGGACGCCTTTCGGGCAGTAAGGGAGGTCCTAGCCCGCCGATGGGTGGATCGGGTCCCCCTCAAGGATCAACCTCTCTCCCTCTTCCTCTTGAACACCCCCCCTCTCCCAACCGGAGTCCTAGGGTACACTCGACCGCCACAAACCTTCTTGGTCGAATGGCTCTACCTACCTCATGTGCCCGCAAAAAATCTCTCCACCCCGGGCCAGCTTTACGCAGATCTCATCAACCAAGGGCGTCAGCGCACTATGGTAATGGTGGGGTGGGACCCCGAAAAAATCGTCATGCCTCTAAACAGAGCAGAATTCCAGCATCTCTTGAACGCTTCTTCACCCCTCCAGCTGGCCCTGGAGGATTTCGTGGGGGAGATCCTCTTCCACCTCCCCCCAGACCCTCGCCTCACTCTCCTCCACTCTACCCCCTGTCCCGTTCGGCCTTTAGCGGCCTCTGTCCCACTCCAAAGCGCCCCCACCATCTTCGCCGACGGGGGCAAGCGCGTCGGCGCCATTGCATTTCAACAAAATGGTCAATGGCAGACCGCTTACACGCCGCCCCAAGCCTCCGCTCAACGGAGCGAACTCGCCGCAGCCATTCTGGCCTTTCAAACTTTCCCCCAACCCTTCAACCTTTTGGTCGATTCCCAATACGTGGCGCACGTGATCGCCCACCTACCCGGAGCCTACGTCGCCCCCCGAATCGACTTAAACCTCATGAGTCTCTTCCTGACATTACGGAACCTACTAGCATCCAGAACCTCTCAATACTTCGTAGGCCATATGCGCAGCCACACGCCGCTCCCAGGCCCCCTCAGCGAGGGGAACCAGCGCGCAGACAACGCTACCCACATCTCCACCCTCTTCTCCGACCCCTTCCAGTCACACGATTTCTTCCACCAGGGGGCAAAAGCACTCGCCCGATCCTGTAGCATCCCCCTCAACCAGGCACAATCTATCGTTAAATCTTGCGCTCAATGCTCACGCCTTGGCCCCTCGTCAGACCCCGGGGTAAACCCGAGGGGGGCCCTGGCAAATGACTTGTGGCAAATGGACGTAACCCTGGTCCCTGCCCTAGCCCCCTGGAAGCACCTACATGTAACTATAGATACCTACTCGGGATACGTCTGGGCCACCCCACTCCGAGGCGAAACAACCAATCACGTCATCCAGCACCTCTTTGCATGCATAACCATCATGGGCCACCCCCTCCGCCTAAAAACGGACAACGCACCCGCATATTCTTCCGCAGCCATGCTCCAGTTCTGCACCAACTGGGGAATCGTGCTAACACACGGAATTCCCTACAACAGCACCGGGCAAGCGATCGTTGAGAGAGCAAATCGCAACTTCAAAGAAATTCTAGCCAAACAAACTAAAGAAAGGGGAGGTAGCCCCCCCCATTTAGGCCACATACAACAGACAGTATCAAAAGTACTCTTCACCATCAATCATTTAAATCTGCTCGCCCTTACCATCAGGGCAACAGATCACCCCCTGAGAAAAGACACTTCAGGCAGTCAGACCCCCTCCCCCACGCCAGGTCTACTACCGCCCGCTCCCCGATCGAACCCGGCGGGGACCGGCCCCCCTCATAACCTGGGGAAGGGGGCGTTTCAACCTTTCTCCCTACAGGTCCTCTATGGATTCCAGTCTCGACATGTCCCACTGTGCTCCAGGAACGATGCCAAACGAAGTTGTAGGCTACGTCTACCACTTAAGATGGAACAGGTCCCCCCGGAGTACCCCGTCCCATAGCTTCAGCAGACTTCTACAATCAGTATCGGAACGGTTCCGAAGATCCAGAGGATCCTCAGCGGCGCCATAGAGCTAATGCATCAGCCTAACCCGAAGATCTCCCGCAGCAGCCGGCCCGCCTCTAGACACCCAAGAATCCCAAAGCTGCAGCCTCTGCGGCTATCGCCGCGGATTTTAAGCAGCCATCAGTGCTACTCACACAACTACCCCCCACCGGTGACAATCGGTCACTCCCCTGCAGGATCTTCATCTACAACCGCCATCCTCTTTTCCTCCTTCACCGCCCCCCGGCTGGAATTTGAACCCTACAGCCGGGAACATCCCTGATAGGGTTAACCCTTGGAACTCTCCCCGCTGTTTTCAGCCGCTTGAATATTGTCGGAATACGCCTTCTCTCACAACCTTGCTCCGCGGAGAATCACTTCCTCGAACTCCCGCAATGCTAAAGACTATCAGTAGCTCTCTCTACAATCTTGAGAAATCCATGGACTCTAACGCCATTACTCTGTAGTTTTGGTAGTCAAACAGCAAGAGCCATGCATTGGACAATTATGCAACCATCGGTTGCCTTCCTTCCGCATATCATCCAGCCTATGTATCATTTAGCCATGTTTTATTGTTTAAATTTCTTATTGCATTCTAATTTTTGAAGTTATGTTATTTGTTATTGTTGCATTTCCGCCTGTCTGTCTGCTCGACTCTCTGCTACCGCTTCTCACTATCGTCTCTACCCCAGGTTCCACCCCAGGAGTCTCGACGCTACCGCCGGGCTCATTTGCCTTTCTGATCCCTCCTAGAGCCAAACGACGCGGTCGCCTCTCTCCAAAGCGGAGCTTGTCTCCCTCACAGAATCTCCCTTGTGGGAGCCTCCCGACTAGTTTCCTGTAACACCAAGACTATTGGCCGGCTGGCCCTGTGTCTCTAAGTGGTCCATCAATTCTACCTCCATTGTTCTCAATTCTGGCCTCCGGAAAGCAGCAGGAACTTCGGCCAAGCCAATTCCTAAGTAGACAATCGTGCCGCTATTGATTACTTATTGTTATTACATCACCAAGGTTGTGAGAATGTACATAATATGTGTGTAATCTTTCTGATAATTCCCAATTGATTCATATGAAAGTACGTGAGCTGCAAGAAGTTGTATCTAATCTGAAGTATGATGTTTTGCCCCATTGGTGGTCAGCCCTCTGGAGCTGGCTGCCGGGAGGATGGTTGAGTGCTATTGTGCAGCTCTGCATTGGTTTAATTGTGTGCCTCGTTATCGGATCTTGTTTCGTTCAATGTGTGTCTAATATTGCCTGTAACGTGTGTAAGAAGCCCCTCGAATTTCCCTTACCCCGCAACCAAGTTCTAATGTTACACAAGCAGCTCGGTCAGCTTGACCAGACGGCGGAGGAGACAAGCGTCCCTTTAAATCGCCCCTTAGCATTTCGGTCCCCCTTTTCTAAAATGTAAAAAAGGAGGAGATGTAGTAATGCACTGCTGACCCAGCAGCACCGTGGTAGAACGTTGGGACGCCAACGGACCTACGGCCTTCTGGTCGCACCGCACCCCCACTCCTCATCCCCCTATGAGTCACGGGTCATGAACTGTCTGGCTCAGTCACCGGGCGCAGGGACAATGGTCTTGCCCCCAGGTGAGGATTAGGCTCAGACGCTTACGCTCCTCTCCGCACGTAGCCAGGTGAGATCATGCATCACATGATGATCTCCCGACCTCCCGCTCTCCCGGAACTCCCCCCGGTCCTCCCTCCTACACGCCCCCGATAGAATAACAATAAAAGGTGCCAGGAACCGGCACGCGGGAGACTCGCTAGGAACACGGACCTCCGGGCTCCCGCTGCTGGCGATCTCCACCAGATGTTATCTCCGCGTCTCGTCTCGTTCTTACGCTGACCACGTGGGTCGACTACACAGGATGTGAAAGCAATGGCCTTCTGCTGCTGCTGCTCCCGAGCACCTGGTCTGCTAAGGCATTTTCAATCTGAGATCAGGGAGGACCAAGATTGGTAGCCATAGATTGACTTCTCCTCCATAAATCTGTCCAAGCCCTTTCTAAAGTTATCCAGGTCAGTGGCCATCACCACCTCCTGTGGCAGCATATTCCAAACACCAATCACACGTTGCATGAAAAAATGTTTCCTTTTATTAGTCCTAATTCTTCCCCCCAGCATTTTCAATGGATGCCCCCTAGTTCTAGTACTGTGAGAAAGGGAGAAAAAATTCAAAAAATTTTGAATGCAAAGTTGTATCCTTTATTTTTTGGTTGTTTAATGGTGTTTGTTTAATGTTTCCTCCTGGATTTAGTTATTATCCTTTTTCAAATCAGCTTGCTTAAAATTTTGTCCTGTTTTATATGCCAATAAAGGCTTGTGTTGTGTGAATCAGCTTGCTGAGAAATTTGTTGACCATACACAAAGCTTCCCAGACTGCATCAAAATGGAGATACCCAATACAATTAATTTCAAAGACTGACATATTCTATTTTTAGGCATCTCTTTAGTATTTTTAACAAACAACCTTTTTTTTCTAAAACATGTCGTATTTAGCATGGTCAGCTAATATCACTGACCTATTTCGACCCTACTTCAATTATTAATGAATCTGTATGAAAGGAGCATACATAAAAGCCCTTTCCACACAAACCTTTTAAAACATTTTGAAGCAGGAAATAGAATGCTTCCTCCATGGAGCTCCACATTGTTTTTATTTCCTGAGGTTCCCAAATTTGTAGCCTCGAAATGTTTTCAGTTAAATCCCCGTTAAAAACTATGCTTTGGACTGAAATGCTTTCAAAACAGTTTCACTTACTATGCAATCTCTTTAAGATGTTTTCTACACCTCTCTGGCCCCTTCTGCACAGGCAGCAATGGGTTCGTGGAACCTGTTTCTGCTGCCCGGCCGCCGTTTGCAACACAGCTGGAGGAGCCAGTCAGGAATGGATCCCTGGAATCCCAGAGACAGAAGGCAGCATGGTTCACATGGAAACACTCTGTTTCTGCGTGAACCATGCAGCTGAGATTCCCCCACCCAAGAATCCACCCCCCACAATCCCCCCATCTAAGAATCTACCCCACTTGAGAATCCCCCCACCTACCTGCATGGCTTGGCAGTCATTTATTAGAGAATCCCCTCTAATGGCAGCTGCCTGAGGAATCCACCATAATGGCGGCGGGAAAGAGGGGTGGGGAGTGTAGTTTGCACTGACAAGCAGGAAGCATTTGCAATCTGGGTTTAAAGAAAAAGTCACAGAATTACCGGTAGCTATTTTCATAAAACCCCGCTCTGGCCAATAAAGCGGGTTAGCAGCGTTTTGGGGGGCATGTTCTATGGGAAGTTGGGGGCAGGTTCTATGGGTGATGGCCACTAACCTGGATAGCTTTAAAAGGGGCTTGGACAGATTTATGGAGGAGACGTCAATTTATGGCTACCTCTTTGATCTGAGATTGCAAATGCCTTAGCAGACCAGGTGCTCGGGAGCAACAGCTGCAGAAGGCCATTGCTCTCACATCCTGCATGTGAGCTCCCAAAGGCACCTGGTGGGCCACTACAAGTAGCAGAGAGCTGGACTAGATGGACTCTGGTCTGATCCAGCAGGATAGTTCTTGTGTTCTTAAGTTCCCCCACAAATGCTTTTAAAAAGAACCTCAATCCATTTTAACTGAATGGGCCTGTATCATCCACAAACATGCTCCTCCTGTGCTATTTCCTGAGCTTGCTCTCTGTTTTCCGTTGCCTGTTTATTGCACAATTCTGTGAGGGTTTTTTTTTTAAAAAAAGAAAAGAAATTGGGGATAATCTTTGATGCATTGAATATACGAGGGGCAGAGGATAGCAGCACGAGACTGTGGAGCGATGAAGCATCAATTCAACAACGAACTCCAAAAACCACATAACGGGGGCCATGGATCATTTCAAGGGAGCGAGTGTGGACATAGATTGTGGTAAAGGTGGAGACTGAAAATGCTTGAGAAATGCTTCTGGCGATTAGTAGAGAAAGGCCATATGTAAGTATGATTTCCTGGCATAAGAAGAGAAGAGTTTGGATTTATACCACCTTCCTTTTTTCTCCTATAAGGAATCTCAAGGCAGCTTACAAACTCCTTCCCTTCCTCTCCCCATAACAGATACCATGTGAGGTAGGTGGGGCTGAGAGAGTTCTGAGGGGACTGTGACTAGTCCAAGGTCACCCAGCAGGCTTCATATCGAGAAGCGGAGAAACAAATCCAGTTCACCAGATAAGAATCTGTTACTCATGTGGAGGAGTGAATAATCAAATCTGCTTGTCCAGAGTCCACAACTCTCAACCACTACATTTTGGTGAGTAGGAGTATAGAAAGTATAGTCCTTCTAAGATGGATAAAAATATTGGTAGACATCAAAAAGTTCAAAGTTTTTCGTAACCATGATCCACCAGTTTTTGCAAACTTAGTTATTACACCCTAGTAAAAATATCTAATCAAACATTCATTACAAAATTAAAACTGCCAGAAATAACTCACTCTCTGCCCAGATACATCAATTAGTTGTGTTAAGAAGATCTTTTTGAACATTGCTGGGAGTACAAACAGAACCTAGTGTAATTTTAAACTTATTTTTCCATTATCCCATATCTAACTTCTGAATCTTTAATTATGGATTCCATATTCATCAATTCTTTGTTGCTAAGTGCAGTCAGAACTCTTCATATTTTGTTTGGGGAGGCAACTTGTATAATCTGGACCTTTAAAATTGAGGATAAGTATTCCTCGTGTACTTCTCTAATAAATGTGTCCTGCATAAGGAAAGAATGTCTATTTCCTTTCTGAAGTGTAATTCTAATTATTTTTCTTTTGTGAGGCCTACTTAGCCCATTAACATTGACTGATAAGCAATTTTAAATTGCAATTGAAACTTAGTATTAAGAAATTAAAAGTAACCGCAGATCAAAGATTTCTTCAAAGCAGACTGCTCTATCAGTCACTATTTGGAACCAATTTGTACTTCAAGGATTTCTGTTCTTGCTCATTGAGTTTCTTGATAGATTCCCCAAACATTCCACAGTTCCATATTTACTCGGTGTATCTCTTTTTATCTATATATATAAAAAGCTTTCCGTGTATGTGTTGATGACAGGGTACCTCAGTAACTGCTGGGCCAATTCCTCTGAAAATTCCCAGCCACTATAGTCAGTCAGGCGAGAGTGTTTTCAGATGTTCACATACCTGAAATTTCATACCTGGCCCAGGTAAAAACGCCTTTTTCCTGGCGCTCCCTGGTGAAGGACATGCAGCGGCCAGTGTGTAACTGTCACTTTTAGAATGTTCGGTGGTTGCTTAGCCAGGGAATGTTCACTACAAATGGCCTGGGATAATGAGGAGTGGAAACAGTACATTAGGCAGTCACCTCGAGAAAGTGGGAAGTGAAACACATACACACATACACATGAGGGAGAGGGAAGGAAGGGAGGAGGAGGAGGACAGGCCAGAAGAAGAAGAAGAAGAAGAAGAAGAAGAAGAAGAGGAGGAGGAGGAGGAGGAGGAGGAGGAGGAGGGGGAGGAGGAGGAGGAGGAGGAGGAGAAGGAGGAGGGGGGGGAGGGGGAGGAGGAGGAGGAGGAGGAGGAGGAGGAGGAGGAGGAGGAAGAGGAGGAAGAGGAGTTTGATTCTTATATCCCCCTTTCTCTCCCAGGAGACTCCAAGGCTGACAATCTCCTTGTTCCCTCAAGCAACAAAATAACCCTGGTGGGAGGTGGTAGGTGGGGCTGAGAGGAGTTCCGAGAAGCCTGAGACTAGCCCAAGGTCACCCAGGCTGGCATGTGGGAGTGTACAGGCTAACTTCTGAATTCCCCAGATAAGCCTCCACAGCCCTGTATGGCAGAACGGAGAATCAAACCCGGTTCCTCCAGATTAGATGACACGAAGCCTTTCCCTTAACCTCCACTCGCCACTCGAGAGGGAGGGGTGCGCATCTGAGATGGGATCCCAGCAGGTTCCTCTGTTTCAGGTTCCCAGGAGTAGGTTACATTAACCTTATTTGTGTGCCGAGAGGGGGGTTACTTAAATTGGGTGATTCTTGGCCACGCGGATTTTGGCCATTCTAGTTATGCCCTCCTCCTAGAAGCTGCAGGAACTCTGGAAGCAGTTCAGTTGCAGGAGGTGCACTGGCGTGCATGGGCAGCCTGGCGCCTGCATGCATTCATTCTCCCACCTTAAGGATCTCCCATGCAGCCGCCGTGTCCTTGTTGCCAGCTCCCCTGCCCAGGGAATGCCCCACCCCTGGAATACTCCAGCCACTTCCTGTCGCGTCCTCGCTCCAGCCCTAACACTGGCACTGCACAAAGCTCTGGAATCCAATCCGACCATGGGGAATCTGTTAGACTAAAATTTTTGGATCCTGTACACCACTGGGTGGCATGCAAGGGAAGAGAGGGAGGGAGAGGAAAGGGACGGGGGGGGGGTGGCATGCAAGGGAAGAGAGGAAGTGAGGGAGGGAAGAGGAGTGAGGGGTGGCATGTAAGGGAGGGGAGGCAGGGGGCCCAGTGCATCTTGGATATGACCCACCCACTCCTAGCTGGGAGGGAAAGGGAAGGAGGAGGGGAGGTGGCAAGCGCAAGGGAAGAGAAGTGAGGGAGGGAGACAGTGAGGGTTGCATGCAAGGGGAGGGAGGCAGGGCCCTCCAGCATCTTGATATGACCCACCCACCGGTAGCTGTGGGGAGGTGGCACGCAAGTGGGAAGAGAAGCAGGGAGGGAGACAGTGAGGGCTGTGCATGCAAGGGAGGTAGGCCCAGTATCTTGATAAGAGGACTCCACCCTAAATTCCCAGCGGGAGGGAAAGGGGAAGCAAAGGAGGGAAAGGGCGAGGAGGGGAGGTGGCATGCAAAGGGAAGAGAAGGGGAGTGGGAGGGGAAGAGGAGTGAGGGGCGACTTCTGCGGTGGACGGGAGGGGAGGGGCCAGGCAACCTAGATTCCCTTCTGGAATAACTGCAGTTACAGTTAGCAGAAAACCAGCCACGCATTAGGAGTAAGCTCAGTACAGCAATCCATGATTACATACTTTGAAATGGCTAAGGCTGCGCACTCCGCCAGAGGGTTTCCCCAGAAGCAATCAATTCCATGGCCACCAAACCAAACTTAATCTCCCAGGTAAAGGATCATGACTAATAGGCCAGCCTAGATGTGTGAGGAGGGGTGCCTTTCCATCCCCCCCCCACAAGAAATGCGGGCACACACATCACTGACATCGCACAGTATCAGGCTGCGTGTTTGCATGAGCACGTACTGCTGGCCTCTGCAATTGATTTGCTGCTACTGTTCCTTTCCCATTTCACCACAAGAAGCCACAGCAACGCGTGGCCGGGCCACGCTAGTCTTAATAGAATTTTTAAATGGTAAATAGAAACTTTTCTTCCTGTGTTGATTTGGTTGTAACTGTCAGCTTAAAAGGAAAGCAACATCTATATTGTATCCCTTCCTTAATCAACATTTTAGTCAAAAACTGCAGGTTCTTCCTCTTAGAACAGCCATTCTCAACCAGGGTTCCCTGGTACCCTGGGGTGCCATGAGCATGTCCCAGGTGTACCGCAGCAACACTACCCCCCCTCATTTTTGTGGTGTCTCCCACCGGCGCCAGCAAGGACATGGAGCTGGCCCATGGGACAGGGCCTGCCACAAGGTCAGCAGCCACCACCACCTCCAGTGCTACCCTTCACCCTGGGAGGGGAAGGTGGGGTGTGTGGCAAGCAGGGACAATGGGAGGGGAAGGTGGAGGGTGGCGGCAGGGGTACCGTGAGATATGAAGAGTGAGGTCAAGGGTACCCTGACCTCGAAAAGGTTGGGAAACACTGTCTTAGAACATATATCAGGAAATAACAGGAAGTAACTTTGACCCACCTCTCCCTCTATTTCCATATCAGAATTATTGTGAAATGCTAGAGAGACTTGGTCCCTAACTTCAGTTTAGCAGAATGTTACCAATACATCTTTTTTCCGGGGATGGAGGATGACAGAGGGAGTTTTGTCTCTCTGTGTGTGCATGTGTTTGAGATATCTTTCTTAATTTTGCAAAATGCGGTGATGATGTTATCCATTCAGTCGTTCTCGACCCTTGGTGACCCGATATGCAAGCTCTTTCCACATTTCTCAATTAAGTCCTGCTTCCTTCAGCTGGTTGATGCTCATGCCTGTATCAGCTTTTATAGTATCTAGCCAATTCCAAAGCCTTTATTGGCATTATAAATTACAGAGTTAGTAAAAAGGGGCATTTATCTACTAACTGAGACATTAAAACATTAAAATACATTAAAACAACGTTGAACATTCACAACATTCATGCACACATAAAATAATTTAGCCATTACTACTATGTAGGCAATGATTGCGCCTGACCAAATAGTTCCTCAAAAAACTTGCAACATTCTCACATTCGAGATCACAGGAACCGTTGAGTAGAAAATTAATAACCGATGGTAGCCTGACATCGTTTTGAGCTCTCTATCAATGGACAGGATGCTACATAGAGCGTGAATCGACTGTGATATTGGACATTCTTAATAGTAAGACATGTTGGAACAGTCTGTCCAGCAACGGCCATATTACATTGACATAACTCCTGTTCCTCATACATGGAGTGTTATTATACCTGGCGCAAGAGTCAGCAGCAGTAAGAGCTGGCTAAAACGAGCCAAAGTGTACGCTCTGCATTGTTTGGGATTGTATCTAGCCATCGTATTCTTTGGTGTCCAGGGTCTTTACGCTTTGGCCACGCCACTGGACAAGTCCTCGAGCATCATAGATTTTTTCTAGCTTTAATTTTGGACTCACATCACATGACTCAAAGTATGTAAGTCTGGAGGCTGGTTGCATTTTCCTCTTCTAGTGATGTGTGTCTGGTTTTATGCAGCTTTGGCAAGACTTCCCCATGCTTTGTCAACCCTAGCTTCGTCCATGGTATGCATATTAGCTTTCGCCTTACACCACACAACCTCGCTTAACGCCTGCTCTATCTCTTCTTCTGTCGGCTTTCTTTATAGTCCAGCTTTCACACCCATACATGGCTATGGGGAAGATGATGGCTTGGACTAGCCTGTGCTTGGTTTTGATGCTGATGTCTGCTTTTCCAAATTTTATCCATGCTCAGCATTGCGCTTCGTCCTAATGCTATTCTCCGCTTTATCTCAGGGGTTACCTCTCCATTACAGTCAATTTTTGAGCCCAGGAAGATGAAGTTTTGGATGCACTCAATGACATCATTGTTAATGCTAACCTGCGGCTCTCCAGCAACAGCTGAAGCACCGGAGACCAGGGGGCGTGTCCCCTTCCCTCCTCAGAGCGACGCGGCTGCCAGCAGAAGGTAACGAGGCGTTTGGGGCTGGGGAGGGGAGGGGAAAACGCCGACTTCCACCCACTGCCATTCGCAGGGCAGTGGATGGAAGCCGGCGTTTGCAGGAAAACTCGCTCCCCAAGCAAGTTTTGAATACACCGTTTGGGCGGGCACAGAGCGCTGCTGCATCGATTTGGCAGCGGCGCCTGTGCGAAGGGTCCCTGCCAAAACGGTGTTTTACTGGGCTGAAGCTGTTGCTTTCAGCCCGTGCAAAAACTGCCCACAGTATTGCAAACACAAAAGTTATCAGTTCACACATTGGGCAGCCTAGCATCAAGATCTGGTTCCATATGCTCTCTTGATAATTGGCAACTGAATGTGTGAACATACTTCACTACACAGCATGGAGTTCATTCAGGTACTTTTGCCTGAAGGGAAATTCTACAGCTCTGTATCTGGTGCAGACTGTTTCACTCGTGGGCATCATCACTTGATATGTGAACCACTCCCAAGCACAGAATTATCAAGCACTTAGAAATTGAGTCATGTCCATGTATGTGTGAATTTTCCCTCAAATGCAAACAAATCTCTGACTCTAGGGAAGCAACTTGTCTTTATGAAAAGAAAAGAGCAATGGTACCAATTCCCTGAGGAGAGCCCCATTTTGTGAGCAGTGTCCCAAATATCAAGAGAATAAATCAGAGAGAACTGAAAGCTTGAGTACTACACTAATAACAGACATTGTAAATTGGCAGTCTCCATCTCCTAAGAGACGTCTTGGTGCGGGAGGAGTGGCTGCTGAGATTAGACCAGAAGGATGCCTCTGTGTCCGACAAGTGAAAGAACGTCAGAGGTTCCTCTCAGCTTTGCTGGGAAGGGGATCATTTGGCAGGGGTCCAAACTGCCATTTGGCCTCTCGTCCGCTCCATGGTACCAGCTCCCGTGAGCCAGGGCTCAAAATAATAGCCTGTTTAGACAGCATGCTGATTGTGGTGAGGAACAGAGAGCTGTTAGCAGAGCAAGCTGTTTTTTGGTGAAAAGAATTGGGCAGAGCCAAGAGTTCCTCACAACTTTGGCCCCCGCTCAACAACTTAATTCAGTTCCTGAGACGTACAGTGCAGAGGTCTGTCTGTCTTGAGAGACTTCTAGCCCTTCACAGAACAACTAGTAAACAGTGGGGAAAGGGGGCTTTTGGATGGTGCTAGTTATCCCTCTGAGGGAATTAACTGAATATAATAGAATTACTGTTATATCACTCTGGTAAATCCCCTCAGGATAAGAGCTATGGCTCATTATTAGTTGGCAGTTGGGGGGGGGGGGGTAGAAACAACTCTTATTCTTCCCTTTTTAAGAACTTTTCACTGGAAGTCACCAGAAACAATCACCGTATTTGAGAGCATTACTGCTTATACCCCTTTCTGTCTCACCCATGAAGTTGCTGCATAAGACACAATACCTCAGTTAATGTTGGCCCCTTCCGCACAGGCAGAATAATGCACTTTCAACCCACTTTTGATGCACTTTGCAGCTGGATTTTACTATGCGGAATAGCAAAATCCACTTGCAAACTATTATGAAAGTGGATTGGAAGTGCGTTATTTTGCATGTGCGGAAGGGGCCGTTGTTATTCTGACACCCTCTCCTGCCTCCTTATCCCCACCGCAGCTGGTTCATATACATTGTCATGCTACTGACAACTCCTGCTCTCTGTCAGTTCTCCTCAAATACCTATATTCCCTCCATCCTCCCTTCAAACTTTTTCTGAGTTAGTTCAGGGCTTGAAATTAATCCATCTTTTCAATAAGTGAAGGGTGAGCACATACTTACATCATGCCCCTCTGTTAAATAACATAAAATAAACTGGTATAGTTAAGCTACTTCCCTGTGTGCTTCAACAGAAGGAAAGGTTGAATGTACAAAAATGTTAGAATCTGAACTCAAATGCAAAATTATTTGGGAAATTTTATTCCTGCAAAAATTTCGCATTCATTTTTGTGGCCGACTCTCAAACGTTCCTTTAATTTATATCCCACTTTTCTCTCCAAGGCTGATTCCGCACGGGCCAAAAACGGCGGTGTGAAAATGGTGTGAAAACAGTATTAACCCTTTTACACCATTTTAAACCCTTTTACACCGTTTTCACACCGTTTTCACACTGATGTTTTTGGCCCATGCGGAATCAGCCCAAGGAGAACTCAAAGCTAGTTGAGAACTAGAGAACTGGAGAACAGCAGTGGGCCAGAAAGGGCTGAGGAGCTCTGATTTTTCTATACAGAGGGCTTTTCTCAAAGCCACATCTTTTAAACAGTGTATTTTAAACAGGGGGTTTCTCTTTTTTTCTCCTTGTCCTAGGGCTGCTGATTGGTGGAGGCTGCTGAAGGGGTGGGGTTTCTCACATTTGTAAATCTTTTCAGTTAGTGCTGAAGGGGTGGGGCTTCTCACATTTTTAAATCTTTTCAGTTAGTCTCTGGAACCAGCAGAGAAGAGGAGCAGTGGAGAACAGCACTGGGCCAGAAAGGGGTGAGGAGCTCTGATTTTTCTTTACAGAGGGCTTTTCTCAAAGCCACATTTTTTAAACAGTGTATTTTAAACAGGGGGTTTCTCTTTTTTTTCTCCTTGTCCTAGAGCTGCTGATTGGTGGAGGCTGCTGAAGGGGTGCAGGTGTTTTACTAAATAAGAACATATTTTAAGGGATAGTAGAAGGTATAGAAAACTTAAGAGGGAGGCACTAATTAAAATCAGTATTTGAATATCTAAACAAAATTAGATATGAAGGCAGGAAGCCAGCAGGGGGATGGGGGCTTCTTCTCAGCGTTTTGCACTGGAGGTCACATGTAATGACTCATCTGCCACTTCAGGGGCAGAAGTCATGGGTGTGCCCCTCGCTGAAATGAGCTCCTGGCACTCCAAGGAACGCGGTGTGCGTTCTCTTTGAAGCCAAGGTGGCAGAGACTCCTGGCTGGAGCTTTCGAGAGGCAGAGAGGGCAACAAATCGAGGCTTCTTCCGGGACTCCAGCAGCCGGGTCCCTACTCCCAAGGGTGACATCTCTCTCAGGATATCATGGAGAATGAGAGTCTGGGGTGGACGGAGGGGTGCCAGTCTGAGGTGGTGGAAGATGCTCCCTTAGATGGGGACTCCCTCCTTAGCTGGTGGGTCAGGGATATCCTCCTCAAGACTGAGGGATACCTCCCCTTGGGGAGGTAGGGGGCCCCTAGAAAAGTGGGTGATCTGGATCATTAGGAATATAGAGAGTTGGGCTTGTGGAGAGGCGCGATGACCAAGATGGCGTGATCATCCGTCTGCCTGGGTGCTATAAGTTGCCATGGATGTCACGCCTCGCCTAGATAGCAGGCTGGTTAGACAGTGCTGGGGTGGAGTCAGCAGCTTGTGGTCCACATTGGTACCAAATGACATTGGGAAATGTAGCTGGGAGGTTCTTGAAGCCAAATCTTAGCTGCTAGGGAAAAGGTTAAAAATCCAGGACCTCCGCAAGGTGGCATTCTTCGAAATACTACCCCTGTTCCATCGACAGGGCGAGCCAGGTACAGCTGAGATACAGGGTCTCAAATGCGTGGATGAGGAAGGGTGGTGTAAGGCAGAGGGTTTCCAGCCTTTGTCAGGAACTGTGGAACCTTTTGGGATAAGTGCATGGCCTTGGCAATACAAAGGGGACAGGGCTTTCCATCTCGAATCCAAAGAGGGAACTAGGCTGGTTGGCGCCAATCGCTAAAAAAAAGGTGGCAGAAACAGCTTCTAAACTGATCCTTGGGGAAAGCCTCGACAGTGAGCTGAGGTGTGCGACTCTCGGTTCTGGAAATTACAGAGTCCATGGGATGCAGACAGAGAGGGAGGTTTTTCTAAATCAACCACATACAAGCGAGGAGCATAGCAATGTGCTAAGTGATAGAAGTGTTCTATAAAGGCTAGAGGGCAAAACATATACAATCCCAGGTATTAGGGACAGAGACATTAGTATACAAGCGTCTCTGCGCTAATAGTAGAAGCTATCTCAATCTAAAAAATGGGGGAGCTGGAGGCATACAGAGTCTTTGAAGCGAGGATACGTTGATATAGTGGGTAATTAAGTAGAGACATGGTGGGAATGAGGAGAAACCGAAAGTGGGATGCTGCTATCCCAGGTTATATGGCCTCTTACAGGGAAGGGATAGGATTAGGGCGTATTGAGGGTGGGGTGGGTCTCTACATCAAGAGAGCATAGTGTCACACATACAAATGCCAGGACAAATTTGTAGGAGCCGATTCCTTCTACAGGAAGCACTGTGGATACTACAATACCCAGGGGTGAAGCCATTAGTTTAACATTAGGAATAATATATTATCAGCCCCTAACTGACCAAAGTGCACAAGAGGGATTCTGAGATGGAAAAAAGAAATTAGAGAGGCCAATAAAAGCTAAAATGCCGCCGTAATGGGCGATTTTAACTTATCCCCAAGCATAAACTGGAAAAATGCATGTTCAGGTCATAGGTAAGGAGGAGAGCATTCCTGGATATGCTTAAATGACCGTGGTTTAGAGCAGATGGTTGTAGAACCAATCAGGGGAGATGTGATCCTAGATCTAATTCTAAGTGTGGGACTCCAGGACCTCTGCGCGAAGTCAGTGTTGTTGAGCCGAGGAGAACAGCGACTACAATGCTGTCAGATTCAGTATCACTGCATGCTAACAAGGGATAAATTCAATTTTAATGTAGTTACATTTTGCCTTCAGAAACAGAGCATTTCTCAAAGATGAGGGGAGATAAAGTGCAGGAAGCTGAAAGGGAAAATCAAGAGAGTCCAAAAAACAGTCCAAGGCGCTTCTTGGAGGTTATTTAAAAACACAGTCCAAAAGCTCCAGCTTGGAATGTGTTCCGTGAGGTTGTGAAAGGCAGCACCCAGTCCAAAAAAGCAAAGCTACCATGGTTAACTAAGGAGGCTGGAGGGGAAATTATTAGGAAAAAAAAGATGCATTTTAGGAAATGGTAAGTCCAATTTTAACTGATGAAGAATACTCAGAGAGAATCACAAATATGGGCAAAAGAGAAGCAAGTTAGCTGTAAGGGGAGACAAAAAAGGATTATGAGGAATGCATACAGTGAATACTCAAGATCTTCAGCAACAAATGAAGCTTCTGGCGCATATCAAGTGCTATAGCCAGCTTAGGGAAGCTGTAGGCCCAAGTTAGGATGATGAAGGGAAACAAAAGGTGCGCTAAAAGATGACAGGGAGATTGCAGAGAAGCTTGGAATGAATTCTTTGTATCTGTCTTCAACTCAAGAGGAGGTGTGGAGGAAAATTCCTGCAACCTGAAATCCAAGCTTCTTAGGAGGTGAATCTGAGGAACTAAATAAGATAGTGGTAGATAAGGGTATTAGAAGTTCCAAGGCTTGGCTGATAAACTAAATTGCCATGAAAAATCCCTCTGGCCCAGATTGTGATTCACCTAAGAGTTCTTTAAAGAGCCCAAGTAATGAAATTCTTAATGTTCCTACATTAATATGCAACTTATCCCTGAAATCAGGCTCCATCCCCTGGAAGACTGGAAGATGGCCAAATGCTCGCTACACCAATCTTAAGAAAGGGTCTAGGGGACCTTGGGAAATTACAGGCCAGTCAGCTCTTGACATCTGGTTCCTGGTAAATTAGTAGAATCTATCATTAAAGATAAAATTATTAAAATATGGTAGAAAAGCAAGACCTGGCTTGAGGGAAGAGATCAGCATGATTTCTTTGTAGAGCAAGTCCTGTCTTACAAAACTTACTTACAGAGTTCCTTTGAGGGCGTAAACAGACATGTGGGATATGGGGAAACGAGTGGACATTGTCTACTCTTGGATTTGCAAAAGTTTCTTTGACAAAGTTCCTCACCAGCTTTACTGCTGAGGAAAAAACTCAGCAATGTAGGTTGAATAAGAGGGGAAGTCCTCCCATGGATTTCAAAACTGGGTTGAGGAACAGGAAACAAAGGGCGGGTATAAATGGGAAGTTCCTACCGGAGAGGATGTAGGGAGTGAGGTCCCCCAAGGATCCACTTTGGGACTACAGTGCTCTTTAATCTTATCTTATAAATGACCTCCAAGCAGCAGGCTGGCGCCTGGTGGCCAAGTTTGCAGATGATACTAAATTCATGTAGGGCGGTAAGAACTACAAAGGATTTCGCGGCGAGCCCAAGCCGGACCTTTGATAAATTCAGGTGAGTGGGCTAAGAAAATGCAATGCAGTTCCATCGTAGCTCAAAATGCAACGTGATGCACATAGGGGCAAAAAAAAAAAAAAAAAAATCCAAAACTCTACATAACATCGCCACCAGGGCCAGTGCTATCAGTCACAGACCAGGAAAGCGGGATTTCAAGCGCCTGAAGCTGATAGTCCCATGGGAACACAACCTACCGCATGGCAGCTGTGGAAAAGGCAAACTCGGCGCTGGGGATAATTAGGAAAGGAGTTGATAATAAAACTGCAAGGATTGTCATCATGCCCGTGAGCATAGCAAGCACTGCGGTGCCACTGCGACTTCTGAGTACTGTGCGTTCAGTTCTGGACGCTTACATCTCTGCAAAGGATATCAAGAGATAGGAAAAGTGCAGAGAAGGGCAACGAGGATGATTGAAGGATTGGAGCACCCTTCCTTATGAGGGAGTACTGCAGCCGCCAGGGACTCCCTCTTGGCTCTGGAGAGGAGATCTGAGGGGGACATTTTTTCTCTTTTCCTCAAGCAATAATAGAACTAGGGGGCATGGCATTGAAAATGCTGTGGTATGAATTAGGACCATTAATAAAAGGAAACACTTCTTCACTAACGTGTGGATTGGTGTTTGGAATAAGGCTATTACAGGAGGTGGTGATGGCTACTTCAACCTGGATAGCTCTTTAAAAGGGCTTTCCTGGAGCAGATTTATGGAGGAGAAGTTTCCATCTCTGGCTACTCAATCCTGATCCTCCTTGATCTCAGATTGCAAATGCCTTAGCAGGCACCAGGTGGTGCTCAGGAGCAGCAGCACCATAGCTGGCCATTGCTTCTACATCCCGCCTGTGGAGCTCCCCAAAGGTGCAATTCTGGTGGGCCACTGCAAGTAGCAGAATGCTGGACTAGATGGACTCTGGTCTGATCCAGCAGGCTAGTTCTTATGTTCTTATGTTCTCAAGTCTATAAAATTATGCATGGGGTAGAAAATGTTGACAGAGAGAAATTTTTCTCTCTCTTCCTCAAGCAATATTTCAGGAAACTAGGGGGGCATTCATTGAAATGCTGGGGAAGAATTAGGATCATTAAAAAGGGAACACTCTCTTCACGCAACGTGTGATGGGTGCTCTGAATTACGCTGCCACAGGAGGGTGGTGTGATGGCTTACTAACCTGGATAGGCCTCTAAAAAGGGCTTCTGGATACTCTATGGAGGAGAAGTCGACCTCTGGTCACTAATCTTGGATCCTCCTTGATCCCCAGGATTGCAAATGCCTTAAGCAGACCAGGCAGCAGCAGAAGGCCATTGCTTTCACATCCTGCATGTGAGCTCCTCTGGGGCACCTGTGGCCACCAAGCAGTAGCAGGAACGCTGGGATCAGGATGGACTCCTGGTCTGATCCAGCATACTAGTTCCTCAGATGTTCCCCATGTTCTTAAGCCTATAAAATTATGCATGGGGTAGAAAAATGCTGACAGAGAGAATTTTTTCTCTCTTTCTCACAATAATACTAGAACCAGGGGGCAATCCATTGAAAACGCTAAAGGAAAAGAATTATTAGGACTACTAAAGGGATACACTTCTTCAACGCAATGTGTGATGGGCGTTTCTGAATATGCTGCCACAGGAGGGTGGCAGGATGGCTACTAACCTGGATAGCTTTGGGTAAGCATTTGGATGATTTGATGGAGTAGGAAGTCGCATCTCTGGCTACCAATCTTGATCCCTCCCCTTGATCTCTAGATTGCAAAATGCCTTAGCAGACCAGGGTGCCTTGTGTGGAGCAGTGCAGTAGCAGCAGCAGGCTGAGGCTGCTTCTAGCATCCCATGTGAGTTCTCACAAGGCATCCTGGGTGGGCTACACAAGTAGTAGCTGGGACTTAGATGTAATTCTGGGTCTTATCCAGCTGGCTTGTTCTTATGTTCTTATGTTCTTATTCCCACCCCCACCCCCCAAATTATCTCACTAACCCCAACATAAGCCTACCCAAATTCCTATGAAATACTATAACAGCAATGCAATGTATTCAGTCTACAGATTTATATTCAATGCCAATCGTTTGTTGAGGTGAAAAACATTAAACTGGTCCAAACAAAAGTACGTGCTGAGATCTGTGCTGTCTCTACAGTCAGGCCTCACTCATCGCCTTTGGGGGGCTCTTTTGCCAATGTTTGTTAATTGATGATGTGTCTTAGTTCTTTGCCCCCTAAATCAAGGCTCCTACTGCCCCTCCCGGGCCCTCTTCCACCTGCCACACATGCCGTGTTGAGAGTTCCAGTTCATCCTGTTTATTTCCTACGCTTTGTGCATTAGTGTAGAGATATCCCCGTGGGTGCTTATTTAAGGTTTTACTCTCTCACCTCGGCATTGCTGGGGTTTCTTTGAACTATTTGCTGTTCCTCCTTCTATAATCTCTCAGTCCATTCTCTCTAGCAGTAGGTGAGCTCCTTCCCACTTGAATACTTGTGTCCCTTCCACACTTCACCCAGCTGGAAAGCCTCCCATGATAAGGCTTTGTCAGTTGCCTGGCAAAAATGCTCTTCCCCTTCAGCTGTGAGAAGAAGAAGAAGAGTTTGGATTTATATCCCCCCTTTCTCTCCCTTGTGGTGGAAACTTAAAGGGAGCTTTCATAATCTCCCTTTGCCTCCTTCCCCTCTCACAACAAACTCCCCTGTGAGGGGTAGGTGGGGCTGAGAGAGCTCCGATGAAGCTGTGATCATTAGCTCTGAAGGTCACCTAGCCATGGGAGCGCGTGTGGGAGCAGTACAGGCTAATCTGAATTCCCTCTAGATAAGTTCTCCTCAGCCTAGGGCGGCAGAGCTGGGAATCAAACCCGGGTTCCCTCCAGGATTAGATACACAAGCTCTTTAACCTCCCACGCCTAATTGCTGAGGTAAACTCCATTTCCTGATTGAAAAGGTCCAATATAAATGGTATGAATATGAAATGTCTGGTTCTATTGCCTGTGTTTGTTCTGTGTAAAACTAAAAAAACCCAACAAACTCCTTTTGATAGTAAATGCAATTTTGCATTAGTTTTATTCTTTTATTATTTGGAAAAGTGATGTGGTAAGAAAACCTATATGGGCCATCTTTACAGAAACTGTCCCTCTGAGGCTATAGGGAGTCTGGTAATTGGAATTAGGAGCATCTTTCTCAATGAAGAGAGACTCCTAAAGCTGATAATAGTTCTGGGAGTGATACTGGAGCTCTTTGTGCAGGAGAAGCTGGGAGGGTGAGTGAATAGGAGGTATTTCCCAGCCTTCCTGAATCTACTCTGGTTTTCTTAAAATTCATTAAAACTGCTTCAACACCTGTGAGGCTAGGAGGGCTGCCTAAGTCTCTTCCTCTCCAGTCACAATGGGAGGCAAGCTTGACTCCTCAGTGCTGCCTCCATGTCCTCCTAGTGGCCAATATATGACTGCTATAAAAATGCTACCACTTCTGTGGCCCTCAGTGCCCTAGACTCCTCAAGTCTTCTCACTTCAAGTTTCCTCGTAGAAAGGGCAGGCAACCCTCCTCACGAGGGAGGTAAGCAATATTCTCTTCTGGGAGAGGCTTGATGCCCTTAGTGTCCTTTCTCTGGACCTTCCTCCCCCCTACTTCACAATTCCCTACTCCTTCTTCCTTCCTTCTGCAGCCCCTCCTCTCTCTTGACTCCTTCTTTCTCTCTTGACCTCTTCCAGATCCAATCTCTAAGTATCCAAACTACTCATGCAGGTATCATCCATCCAGGCTGGTGGGTACAATGACCTGAATACAGAAACTTACTTCCGTGAGTAGGATCTTCAAGGGGATGCTAGCCACCTTCTCCTAGACTTCTCCTTCACTTACCCAGTAATTCCTCTCAGGAAGACTCCTCCTCTCTTTCCAGAAGCATGGAAGAGAAGAAGAAGATAGAGGAAGAGGAGGAGTTTGTTTATATTGGAAAGTTATTGTTGTTGTGGATTTCTTACACTCCTACCTTTCTTCTGTCCTGTAACAAGACTCAAGGTGGCTTTTACAAGCTCCCTCTCCTCCTCCTCCTCCCTCCTCCTCCTCCTCCTCCTCCCACATATCTAGTAGTCTTGGGAAGCATTTTGTTGTGAGGCAACAAGAATAGGTCACCTCCTTCTCATGTGCGTGCCCTCCTCATGATTAATCTCCAGGCTTTCTATAATCCCATCCATTACCTATCCTGACTCCAAGGTAAAAGTACCTTTTGGAGGGCAGTGTAAGGTTGGGATGTGTGTGTGTAGTCCCACCTTGGATACAAGTTCTCACTGGAGGTCTTTTTTGGCTTAACGCCTCGGGTTGGGAATTTTAACTTGTTTCTGATTATCTTTCACTCTGGCTTGTTTGTGTCTGATGTGAAACTCTGTGTGAAATCCTGCCTTGTTTATACTCTTTTGGCAGAAGCCTGTCTACAACTCTGTATACTCCTGTTTCTGGGTGGAGATCTGGGCTTCAGTTCCTCGTGACTGCCTGTTTCTTGGACTAAGAATGTGTTAGCTTCTTGGGTTCTGACACCCAAATACATAGCCATTTCCCTGCAACATTCTCCTGTTAAAACTACACTGGCAGCTTCTCACCTCTCCTTACTCTTGTGTGTAGCAGTGTGTCCAGTGTGTGTAGCAGTGTGTGTAGCAATTTCTATCTAGCCCAAGGGAAGCTTGGAGACTACTTTTAGGATATTTTAAAACGTTTCCTGCAACTTAAAAGCCCGCAGTAAAGAGGCCTGCCTCTTGAAAGAGACCCCAACGAGTAGGAAGGGATCCCTTCCCTGTCAGGAAAGTTTGCATTTCTGCTGCCTTTGCACAAGCATCCACATTCTTAGCGCATAGATCCTTGATTGTGTGTGTATTAGCATCATAAGTGCTACAAGTTGGCAGTAACTCCAAACCAACAGAAATATTGTGGTAGTGAACCCTCTCCTTCACCAGAAGAGGCAGTTTTTCACTTCCTATCTGTGTGAGTCCATCTTAGAATCGGTACACCCTCCTAAAATAAGGTGCGTGACCTATAGCCATACTCCGTGCATTTGGCTCTTGCCTAGTCAGTCCTCCCTTTTTCTGTGTAATACCAAAGCTAGCACCATCTGATAAAGGACCTCCTTAAAAATAAGGAGCAAGTCCTCCCTTGTGGCAGGTATAATATCACAGTTTGTGTGCAGAAAGAAAAAAGTTATTTGCAACAAAACCTTTGTTTTCTTTTGGCACTGTAGGTCTGCAACCACTTCCTAACAGCACTCAAAGACCTCCTTAAAGAGGATCTTCAAGTGAGATCTTGGGGTTTCCAGTTCCTCGGGACATTGCCTGCTCTCCGACTCAAGAATGCTAGCCTCCACAAAGAACTTCTAACACGGTTGCTTTTGACTGGACTTCTACTGGTTCTTTACAGGCAGAAATGTCGTGAAACCTTTGCCAATGCTAACTCTTAGTCCTTTACTCACGCCTTTTCTTTAGGGAATTTATTCCTATGCTTTCTAGAGGGCCCTGAGGGAAACTGTTGCATCAAGCAATGAATGTTAGTTCCTGGACCTTTTGGAATGTGTCAGAGTGGAAACCACTCATTCCTCTGTCCCTGGCCTTTCCTTCCTGGGGATTTGTCTCCACTGAGAGGAGGGAGGGAAACTGCTGAGGAACATATAATTGTTAGGTCTCTGACCCTAAGTCAACAAACGGGACTTCTGGAAGCATTGATCAGTATGCGTTTATTGAGCAGGCACTGAGTACTGAAAGAGCAAAGCCAGTTCTGCCACTAGCACTGTGCATTCGCTGCTCTCCAAGTGAGCTCTCCCATTTCCTCTCTGTCTCCTCTTCTGTCTGGACTCCTCCCTCTGTCTCTCTCTTGACCCTTTCTAGACCCATACCCCATGGTGGTATCACTATCATCCATCCAGGCCAGGTACAATGACCTGGACACAGAAAGTACTCAGAGTGGATTTTGAACGGGACAGCTGGGCCACCTCCCTAGGACCCCTTCTACTTTTGCAGTCATTCCCTCAGAAGACCTTCTCTTCCAGCCCCAAGTATGTGGGCAGGAGACAGTGAAGCAGGGCACTAGCCACTGGTCACACGCCTTTGAAGAGTGCTGAGGTGGCTATTATTTTCCTTGTTCCTAAATGACCACTGCCAAAATATAAAGCTCCTCCCCTAGAGGAGAGGTTCTCAACCCCTCTTGCTGATTAGATGAACACAGATCTCTTTCTTTTCCTCGCTCCCTATGTAAGGCCCTTGGTTGTTTGGTAGGTTCAACTGGAAGAGTATCATGGGAAGGAAATGCATAGTAAATCAAGGCAAACCATACTGCATTTCCCTCACTCCTCACAAGTATATAGTCCATTGTTCTCCTATGGTGATACTCAAACAGGTGTGAAACACCTCATGGAAAATCATTGGGACTTAGAGGAGGCTCCTGGATAAGGTGCAAGGTCAGGCTCTAGCTTTAGAAGGCCAAAGCTCTCTACCCACTCATGTTAGCTGGACAGTGCAGGCTTAGGAGCTGGCTGTCTGGAATTGGAGCCTCTAGAAGTGAAT
The DNA here is from genome assembly GCF_021028975.2 of Sphaerodactylus townsendi. NCBI lineage: Eukaryota > Metazoa > Chordata > Lepidosauria > Squamata > Sphaerodactylidae > Sphaerodactylus > Sphaerodactylus townsendi. Next base: position 7,528,607 of record NC_059434.1, read on the forward strand.
TTTTCCCTGTGGGTTCCCAAAATTGGTTCCCATGGATACAGAAGTTTTTTTTTGCCTCTCTGCACTGCCTCCTTCCTTTTCATCATTGGTGGGAATTCCCTACATTAGTTGTCTCTGGGTGAGCTTCTCCAGGGCAGGCTCCTCCCAGAGCAGACCCTGGAAACAGCTGGCCATGTGTAGATAGACCTCTTGAAAGGAAACAGTCAGGTGGGTGTTTTAGGGCTGCCTCTATGGGAAGTCTATAAAGTTGATTATCTATACTCTCATTTCCAGTGTTAAAAGTGTCTTTCTCTTTCCTGTCTGGGAAGCTGGCCCTTTGTAGTAGTGGCAGTGGGAGGAGACTTATCATGCTTTTAGGAGTGAGTTCATTCTGTGCCCTCAGTTCAGTCTCAAAGTCTTCTCCCATGAGGCTTCCAACCACTTGAACAGAAATTGGTGAACAGGAAGACGAGGGGAAATGGAGAGGGAAATGATCCATTTCTCATCAGTATCTGTGGGTGCTAGGGCAAAGTGTACAAAATTATTGACGCCAATTGTCTTAACTCTGCTAAATTTCCACTCCTGCAAGAGTCTGGGACACAACTCAGGATCCCAAACATGTTTTGTGAAGCGAGCCAGCTACTTAAAATGAGAGAGTGCTCTACGTGGAATGACAACTGCCAAGTAATCTCAAAGTACACAAATCGGGATCAGGGTTCTGTGGACTCCATCCCAAAAGGGGCTTTCAGTCTCAGTGCTTCTTGGTTCTCCAAACGCTTCCTCCACATGTCTTCCCAGTCCCAGACTTGGATAATGGACTGTTTCAACTGCCTGCATAAAAGAGATGGAACTCAACTCTACTGGACTTCTCTTGGCCGTTCAATGGAGACCCCCCTGCTGTCAGCTTTACAGAGATAATGCCACCTTTGGCCTTCTCTCTCCTGACAGAGCAATGTGAAACCTCCTGGGCTTCCGCGGTGGGAGTGGGAGAGTATCAGCGATAAGCTCTTCCAGTTATCTACTACAAGTGTGTGAAACCAATGCAAAGCTAGGATCAAGGAAAAGAATGTTCCATTTCACACTGTGGGTTTACATTTAACAGGGTACAGGAGTAACATATATCTAAAGTGGCAGGTACATTGACCGGAATACATCTCCATCACCGTCTATGTGTTACACGGCCATGGCATGGAGTTAGGAATGCATCTCAAACAACTAGGTGCCACCCCTGACATTAATGAAGACACTCACCAGAACTGTGATGGTTCCTCCCAGTGGTGGGATCCAAAAATTTTAGTAACAGGTTCCCATGGTGGTGGATTCAAACTGTGGCGTAGCGCCAATGGGGCTGGGCAGGGCACCACCGGGCGCTGGGCCGGGCATTCCTGCATGGGCGGCATTACTAATGGGCGGGGTTGTGGCAAGTGATGCAGTCATGCTGCACCGGTCCTTGGGTGGTAACTATCGTATCGCGAGGCGCAGGCTGCCACGGACGCCGTGCACCTCTGCTAGATCTGTTTCTAAGTTCCAAGTGCGCTAGCTTTTACCGCTGGGATAGGAGGTGGCGAATTCAAGGTGCAAAAAAATCAATGTGGGGCAAAATCCTCACCAATTAGGTAACCCTCTGGCACACAAGCACAAATAATTAGGTAACTCCACTCGGAACCTGTGAGAACTCCTGGGCTGATCCCTCTACCCTCTGGTTCCTCCTGACTGAGGAAAACGGTCCCTGGCACTGCTATGCAGGCAGCAGTTTGTCATGACTGACCCTTCTGAAGGACAATGAAGAGAAAGTCCAAGCAATGTCACACAATCCCTTTGGCTTTGGCATATTTCCTCCCTATTCAGAAGGGTGTCGCCAGTCAGGCGTTCCCTGGAGCTCGGGCTCAGAGATACCATCAGAATCTGGCTGTAGACAGACAATTTCTGTCATTCTTCTCTTTATTTTTTTTAAAATAAATCTGCACTGATAGATGCTAACTTTGGGCAAGGTCTCACTAACCTACATTTTGACCATAAGCAACAGGAATCCCCTATAAAAATTCTTGTGTTATCCTTTATATAAACACGTACCTCCATTTTTGGCATTCCACTGTTGTAAACCTGGATGGACCTCTACGGAGTCCTCCCCCCTCCCACCCCCAACACTATGACAGTTAAAGGAAATCTTGGATTCCTTCCCACAAAGAAGTAATAAAATTTAGAGTATGGGTTCCCTTTTCATCACTCCTGTGACCAAGAAATTGATTTTGAGATGAGGCTAGGCTGATAGGAGCAGCAGTGGCGTAGTATCTAATCTGGTATCTAATCTGGAGGAACCGGGTTTGATTCCCAGCTCTGCCACCTGAGCTGTGGAGGCTTATCTGGGGAATTCAGATTAGCCTGTGCACTCCCACACATACCAGCTAAGTGACCTGCTGGCTAGCTTCACAGTTTCTCGAGCTCTCTCCTCAGCTCCTACCCACCTCACTTTACAGGGTGTTTGTTGTGAGAGGGGGGGAAGGGCAAGGAGATTGTCAGCCCTTTGAGTCTCCTGCAGGAGAGAGAAAGGGGGATATAAATCCAAACTCCTCCTCCTCCTCCTCCTCCTCCTCCTCCTCCTCCTCCTCCTCCTCTTCTTCTTCTTCTTCTTCTTCTTCTTCTTCTTCTTCTTCTTCTTCTTCTTCTTCTTCTAGGAGTAGGTGTGAAAATTAGTTCTGTCCAGTAGCTTCTCAAGGAAAAAATAAATGGATTGCAATCTGGGACATAGTTGAAATACAGCAATACAAAAATACAGACGTGGCGCAACAGGGAGAAGTACTTCAGAGAAGTCTGGAGAAGAGAAGGTTAAGGGGTGATTATGATAGCTATGTTTAAAACATTTGAAAGAATTTTACGTTGAAGATGGACCAAGATTGTTTTCTGCTGCGCTAGAAACTAGGACATGGAGCTATAACTTCAAATATAGGAAAAGACATTCCACCTAAACATTAAGAAGAACTTCCTGATGGTAAGGGCTGTTTGACAGTGGAATATGCTGCCTCGGAGGGTGGCAGAGTCCCTTTCTTTGGAAGTTTTTAGACAGAGGCTGGATGGCCACCTGTTGGGAATTGTCATGAGCCAGTTCTGACTGATGAGGATTCTGACGTAGAGCCTAAAGACACTGTGGATCCAGAACTGGTTCCTTGCAAGCAGTGGTGGGATCCAAAAATTTTAATAACAGGTTCCGATGGTGGTGGGATTCAAACAGTGGCGCCGCCGCCACACTTCCACCTTTCGGCAGTCCCTATTGGGCAGGGAGGTTGCTTTAGTAACCCCTTCTCGGCACTCAGAAAAAAATAGTAACCACTTCTAGAGAAGGGGTGAGAACTGGTTGGATCCCACCTCTGCTTGCAAGGAGATGCATACAACAGAGCCAGCTCTAAGTCCTTCCCTGCCAGCCAAGCCAAAGCCTGACTCATGGCTTGCTCCACCCCAAACTTCTTACAAAGAGGGCAGCACAACCCACGGGCCTGGCTGTGACAGCGAACACATGCATTAACATTGTCCAAAGGGGAGAGGTAGGTGGGAAATTCGTTGCTGTCACACTCAAAAAAGGAGGGGCCCAGGGCCGGGTGAAGCCTTATAAGGCTCTAAGTCACCCCCTCTTGATGACGTCATGACGCTGCACTGGCATCACAACGTCTTTGCCCATAATGGGCATGGCTGCCACCTGCCTTCTGCCCTTCTCAGGTGTGGCAGGGCCTCTTTGCCATGCCCTTTTCCGAGCGGCAATGGCGGCTGTGCTAAATTGTGAAGCCTGCTAGTCTCACTTAAGCATCAGCTTTCTTTGATCTGTATGAGCGAGGAGGTTAAGAGCCTGTCAGGTATCTTAATCTGGAGGAACCGGTTTGATTCCTCGCCTCTGTCAGCTTGGAGCTGTGGAGGCTTATCTGGGGAATTCAGATTAGCCTGCACACTCCCACACGTGCTAGCTGCAGGACCTTGGGCAATAGCTCATGAAGCTTTTCGAGCCTTCTCAGTGCTCCCACCCACCTCACAGGGTGTTTGTTGTGAGGGGAAGGGCAAGGAGATTGTAAGCCCCCCTTTGAGTTTTCTTCCCTACAGGAGAGAAAGGGGATATAAATCCAAACTACTACTACTACTACTACTACTACTACTACTACTTACTACTACTCTTCCTCTTTTCCTTTTCCTTCTCTTCTCCTCCTCCTCCTCTTCCTCTTCCTCTTCCTCCTCCTTCTCTTCCTCCTCCTCCTCCTCTTCCTCTTCCTCCTCCTTCTCTTCCTCCTTCTCTTCTCCTCCTCCTCCTCTTCCTCTTCCTCCTCCTTCTCTTCTTCCTCCTCCTCCTCCTCTTCCTCTTCCTCCTCCTTCTCTTCCTCTTCCTCCTCCTCCTCCTCCTCCTCCCTCCTCCTCCTTCCTCTTCCTTTTCCTCCTCTTCCTCTTCCTCTTCTTCTTCTTCTTCTTCTTCTTCTTCTTCTTCTTCTTCTTCTTCTTCTTCTTCTTCTTCTTCTTCTTCTTCTTCTTCTTCTTCTTCTTCTTCTTCTTCTTCTTCTATTAGCCATGAGAGCAAACTGGAACAGACCAAAGTGGAAGGCTGCTAACCTCCATCTCCCTTATTAGCTTCTCTGGGTCATCTGGCTAGCCAATGATGTAAACTCTGATGCTAACTCTGGTAAGCAGGGGCCTTTCCCTTCAGTTCAGACTCTCTGGATGAAAACGGAGCTGGTGATGATCTGGCCAATGGCTTAAGCCATTCTTTGAAAACAGCACGGAAACAGATCAGCCGGCATAAAGTGGGCAGGAATAGTAGGAACGAAAGGGATTCTCCCCTGTGTATCATTTTAAGAACATAAGAACATAAGAACAAGCCAGCTGGATCAGACCAGAGTCCATCTAGTCCAGCTCTCTGCTCCTCGCAGTGGCCCACCAGGTGCCTTTGGGAGCTCACGTGCAGGATGTGAAAGCAATGGCCTTCTGCGGCTGTTGCTCCCGAGCACCTGGACTGTTAAGGCATTTGCAATCTCAGATCAAAGAGGATCAAGATAGGTAGCCATAGATCGACTTCTCCTCCATAAATCTGTCCAAGCCCCTTTTAAAGCTATCCAGGTTAGTGGCCATCACCACCTCCTGTGGCAGCATATTCCAAACACCAATCAAAAGACATCATCCTTGTTGCCCATTTTGAATATGCAATGAGAAAAATAGCATTTATTCTGTGCTAAATACTGACATTTCTACTGCAAGCATACTTTGACTTGGATTTGCACATTGTTGGGGGCTGAATTTCCTGTTCAACATGAAGAATGGAAGACATCCATTTCATTGCCTCCAATGCCCTCAGAACCATTTTGAGCCAAACAGATGACATCTTGAAGCCGTGCCAGAATTATTTAATCAACAAGTTAGCGAGAGGACTAATTAGCCGATGATTACTTATTTTATTTCAAATCCCCAAACCATCTAATTAAGACATTTGTTTGCTCTAGTAATATCCCAAGATTGTTATTAGAAGAAATGCAAACTATTCAAAATAAACAGCGATTTTTGGCAGTTCGGCATGGGGGAGTTTAATCCTGCGATGCTGTTTCGCTCTGCTAAATGTTCCACACAAAACTGCGGCAAGCAGAAGCCAGCCCCGTCCCCAAATACTCGTTTACTATTGTACGTCCGTTCCGTGGAAATTATGACAAATTGCACTGACGCTACAATTAGATTCTGAGGGATTGGTCACTTGAGAAATCTGGAATGTAGTTAGGTAGGAAAATATTCTGAAATATTTACTTGTCTCTGGCGCTCCACAAATGAAGGCAGGAGGCAACAGATTGGATTTGACGAGTTTAGTTGAATAAGCTGTGTATACACATGTGTGCGTGCATGCGTGTGCGTGCATGCGTGTGTGTGTGCCATCAAGTCATCACCAAAAACTTTTCAAGGCAGGAGATATTCAGAGGTGGTTTGCCATTGCTTGACTCTGAGTAGGCCGAGAGACTTCTGAGAGACCTGTGATTGGGCCAAGGTCATCCAGTAGGGTTCATGTGGAAGAGCCGGGAATCGAACCTTGTGCAGCAGTGGCGTAGGAGGTTAAGAGCTCGTGTATCTAATCTGGAGTAACCGGGTTTGATTCCCAGCTCTGCTGCCTGAGCTGAGCTGTGGAGGCTTATCTGGGGAATTCAGATTAGCCTGTACACTCCCACACACTTGGGCTAGTCACAGTTTGTTGTGAGGGGGGAAGGGCAAGGAGATTGTCAGCCCCTTTGAGTCTCTTACAGGAGAGAAAGGGGGGATATAAATCCAAACTCCTCCTCCTCCTCCTCCTCCTCCTCCTCCTCCTCCTCCTCCTCCTCCTCCCTCCTCCTCCTCCCTCCTCCCTCCCTCCTCCCCCTCCTCTTCTTCTTCTTCTTCTTCTTCTTCTTCTTCTTCTTCTTCTTCTTCTTCTTCTTCTTCTTCTTCTTCTTCTTCTTCTTCTTCTTCTTCTTCTTCTTCTTCTTCTTCTTCTTCTTCTTCTTCAATAGGAGGGGGGAGCGGGTTTGAAAACATTTTGCCAATGCTCTGCAAACATCTTAGGTGACTTCTGCAGAAAGATTGTGTCTAACTACCTCCCAGGATGGCTGTGAGTTTTTAAATGGAGGACAGGAGAGCAATATAAGCAACTCTGAGGACTCACTGGGGAGAAAAGCAGCGTATACATTAAATAAAATACATTTGAGGAAACTGAGCAATATAATTTTGCCTGAAAATGGTGCCAAAGTTTACAATATACCTATTTATAGGTATGATAGAACAAATCAAAGGCCAATTCCCTCATTGGCTGCCTCTGTCTCCCACCCATGCCCCCCCACAGGGGGCACAAAGTTGCTGCCTTCGGAAGTGCTTCTTCGCTTTCTTCCCACAGAGAAAAATGAGGAAGCAAGTGGGGCAACAGGAAGTACATTAGGACAAGAAATGTTGCCCCAAAGAGCAGTTGGGAATCAGTGCGACCACAGTTGCTGCTCGGGGTGGGCAGGAAGGAGTCCCAAGCTCAGCCCTGGTAGGGGCAGAAAGGGGCAGAAGGGGTTGCAGCGCTTGTCCCATGACATCATCAAAGAAGAGGCTGGCCTGAACCTATAAAGGCTCAGGACAGCCTTTGTATGCTATGGAAGCCTGTAGGCCTGAAGCCAGCTTACTCTGCCCAGCAATTCAAATTTCGCCTCTCCTTATAGTGCTTTGGATTTTGTTAATGCATGATTCTTTGGCATAGCCATTTGTGGTTTGGTGCATGGGTACTGATCTGAAAGGGCCAAAGGGGGGGAGCTAGGGAGCTCCCCCTCCCCTGCTGACGGGGAATGCTACGACAAGAGGCTGACCGTCCAGCTGAGCGTTACGTCAACGGGACGCTCTCGCAAGACGCCCACCGCCCAGCTGAGCTTCACGGCAGAGCGTAGCTCCTGTAAGAGGCCGGCCGACCTCTGGAGCTTCGGGGCCGTATCACAGAACAGATCAAAATCCCATGCTGCGCCTCACGCTTCTGATTGTATAATACATTGATGGCTATGGCCAAATATTTACCCCAGCCAGAGAGTGAAGTGTGGTTATTGGGTCAAAGACTTCGACCAAGGGTGGTCCCACCCTCGGATGGCAACATGTTTCCTCTCTTGGCGCACCGCAGGGAGGAAGCATTTCAGGACAAGACTTTTTGCCTTGATCCATTCCAGCTTCCAGCGCATAGCAACTGCCCCATGGGTAATCAGCCTAAGTAAACCATCCCCCTGATTATGGATATACTAGTCTTCAAATTATGATTTTTTTTCTTGTTTCAAAGCAAAAAAAATAATGCCTTCCACCCCCTTAGATCTCTGCTTGAAGGAGGAATCTCAGATCTGTATGCTTACTTCGCTGTTATTTACTTGCCTGAAGATTTCACAGCTGGTTCACACATGAATCCATATCATCACATGATTTTGCTGCATTTAATGGCTCGCAGCTAAGGGTGTGAAAGTCCCCACCGAAATGTGTTCTGGACTAAGTGATGAAAATTCCATGGGTGGTGTTATTTTACCTGGGACAGCCCACGTGAAAGCAATCATTTGTCTATCCAGTAAACAGGTGATGAATGGCCACAAATTAGGGTTATGTAAATCCATGCTTGATAATATCGGCCAGCCCAACCATTCAGAAAGAAAGATACATTCCTCTCATAGGCAAACCTTGCCTTGCCCACAGATAGCCTCCTAACCTTAAACAACTTCTCACTCACAACGATGCGTTTTCTAAAAGAGACATGGACTTTGGAATCAGGGCTGGCAACAAACCAAGATTCCAACTCTGCCTTGATATTCGCTCTGACAACACGATCGCTGGACCTAAGAACCCCAGCCGTATCATCTCAACATTCATTCACTTGTTCAGCTTCTAACATCTTCCACCAAATGTCCGCAAAGCTCTTCTACCCTGTGCACTGGACAAAAAGATCAGATCCTATACAAATAACGTGTTTGTAAAGTGCTATCAAGTTGCAGCTGACTTACTGCAACCCTGTAGGGTTTTCAAGGAGGCCTGCCTCTGCGTAGTGACCCTGATACTCTTTAGTAGTCTCCCATCCAAATACTGACCAGAGCTGTCTCTGCTTAGCTTTTGAGATCGGATGAGATCGGGGTAACCTGGGCCATCCAGGTGAAGGCAGTCTAAAGAACAAATAGACACAAATCTGGCGTCCAAAATCGCAACACTTAAAAACCAAGAGGAGAACATTTTAATCTACCAGGACATCCCATGGCTGACCTAAGAGTGGCAATCCTTAAAGGAGCAGCCCTGAATCAGCAGGGCCCACCATTGCTGCCCGGGATGGGCGCTGCAAAGAAGCCCTGCCATGCCTCTCCTTAGAAGGGTGGAAGGCAGGCGAAGGCCATGCCCATTATGGGCATCAGCGTCATCAGGAGGGGTGGCCGGGAGCCTATAAGAGGCTTCAACTGGGCCCTTGGCCCCTCCCTGGAGCAGAGTGGCACCGAGTTTTCCACCCACCTCTCCCCTTTGGACAATGTTAGTGCATGTGTATACTGTCATAGCCAAGCCGGCGGTTGCGCATGGGCACTGATCTGATGGTGAGGGGAGCTGCTGAACTAACCCTCTTTGGTGGAACCTCCTTAAGAGGTTTGGGGTGGAGCAAGTGTAACCCCCATGCTCAGAATGGGTTGACCCAGTAAGGGGTGGAGACTCAAAGCAGCAGAAGGCTGCAGAGCTCTTTGGAGGAGACGAGGCTACCAGACCCGGACCTTGATTGGTATAAGCCCTTAACACCTTTTTAAGGTAACTGCAATGTTGTTGGGAACTACTGGGAAGGTAGTTGTTTATTTTTGCTATGTTGTAAATGTTGGAGTTTATTGTTTCAGGGTTTTCTTTTTGTGGTTGTAATGGGTGAGAGTTCTCCTGGAAACCTTCACCATGTTGAATCCTGTTCACCAAGCCCTTGGAGTCTTCAGGAGCCAACCCACTGGCAAAGAAGAATTGGACTTAGCAATATCAGAAGACTGTAACTAGAAGGACTTGAAAATGCAACCTGAACAGGACCTTGAAGTGTGATGTTAAATGTTGATGTTATATGTTGAGAAAGTAAACCATTTTGTTTTTAAAATTTGTTGTTGCAAACTCATTCCAGGTTCTGCCCCACAGAACCCACAGCTAGAGGTTACACAAGCCGTGGGTCAGGACACCCAACCGGGGACTCCTGAGGCTTGCGCCCCTTGGCGGTAAAATGGATCTTCAAACAGAGGTTTGGTGCCCACCTGAATTTCCACAATCGATGCGCTGTGCAAAACGGATCCCCAGAAAGTGGCCTCCGCCCAGCTGGGTTCACGGTTGCTGCGCAAGGTTGACGGTTTCCTCCAACAGGTGGGTTGGAGGAAAGTTTTCACTGGGGGACAGCACTCGGTCTGCCCAGTGTCCAGATCAGATCCCATGCTGCGCCTCACGCTTCTTTTCATCCTTTGTCAATAAAACGGTTTTGGCTATGGCCAAAATTTTAACCCACAGACAAGAGTGTTGTGTCGTTACTTTGGTTGGGAACTCTGTGCAGTTTCAGTCCCTCTTTTGGGTGGCAACAGAGAAGCTTGAAGGGAAGATTGCAATGTGAGATTGCCGGACTTGAGTTCATTCAATAAGTCTTAGGAACATAAGAACATAAGAACAAGCCAGCTGGATCAGACCAGAGTCCATCTAGTCCAGCTCTCTGCTACTCGCAGTGGCCCACCAGGTGCAATTTGGGAGCTCACATGCAGGATGTGAAAGCAATGGCCTTCTGCGGCTGCTGCTCCCGAACACCTGGTCTGCTAAGGCATTTGCAATCTCAGATCAAAGAGGATCAAGATTGGTAGCCATTGATCAACTTCTCCTCCATAAATCTGTCCAAGCCCCTTTTAAAGCTATCCAGGTGAGAGCCCTCACCACCTCCTGTGGCAGCATATTCCAAACACCAATCACACGTTGTGTGAAGAAGTGTTTCCTTTTATTAGTCCTAATTCTTCCCCCCAGCATTTTCAGTGTATGCCCCCTGGTTCTAGTATTGTGAGAAAGAGAGAAAAATTTCTCTCTGTCAACATTTTCTACCCCATGCATAATTTTATAGACTTCAATCATATCCCCACTCAGCCGTCTCCTCTCCAAACTAAAGAGTCCCAAACGCTGCAGCCTCTCCTCATAAGGAAGGTGCTCCAATCCTTCAATCATCCTTGTTGCTCTTCTCTGCACTTTTTCTATCTCTTCGATATTCTTTTTGAGATGTGGCGACCAGAACTGGACACAGGACTCCAAGTGCGGTCGCACCACGGCTTTATATAAGGGCGTGACAATCCTTGCAGTTTTATTATCAATTCCTTTCCTAATGATCCCCAAATAATGGTTTAGTCTTCATTTGTGTGGCTTCTATGTCTTCATTTGAAAGGCCTGAAAAATTGCGACTTCTGAGACAAGTCTGGTAACTTGAAGCTTCCCCAGAAAAAGGACTCACACAGAATCTCGAATGATATCCCTCAGCTGATTCTCAGACGCTGGCGGGGGGGGGGGGGAGAAACGGGGAGGCGAGAACCCCTTTTCTGGCCTTCCGCAATACTTTGATCTGCACCGACAATTTTTTTTCAGTGATGATTAGTTAAACATATGCAGTTTTATATTGATTTTGCGGGCTATTATGTACACTAACATGAGCCTACCTGATGTAACATAAATTGGAACAGATTACTATTCCGCAGTTTTGCATTCCTTTGCATAGAAGCCAAACATATGGTAAACACCTGCAGAGATCAGGAGGCAAAGAACAAGAGAGGGAAACATGGTCAGCTGAGCTACTAAAACAAGCCCTTTAAACATTACAGTTGCTTTCTGGCTTATAAAAGCATTGAAACCTTGAGGGCCTAACGCTAAATAATTTGCCTGTTTCTCAGGCCTCTGATAACTTTCTCAGGATGTCAAAAGGCCAAGGAGTTGCCTTTTGCCCGATTTCTTCTGTGCTATATTGTTTGTAGAAGCAGAATACAGTGATTGTGCTGCCTTTCATGTTGACATCTGAAAAGTCAAGAAATACTCATTTGTCCTCTCTCTTTTACTGGGATTGTTCGTTCTTGGTGATTTAGTGAAAAGCGCGTTTTGAAATAGTAAAGTAAATAGGTAGAAGTCTCCAAACTGAAAAGTTGTATCATATTATTCATTCATTCATTCATTCATTCATTCATTCATTCATTCATTCATTCATTCATTCATTCATTCATTTATTAGTTTTTTATACCGCCCTATCCCCAAGGGGCTCTGGGTGGCTTACAACATAAAATCTAATACACTATTAATGAGGCGCAAACAATCAAAACAATTTACATAGGCTCCAACAATTTAAATTACTAAAATAAGTGAGAAAATCCCATTTAAAACAGCGGTAATATAGTAAAAGTAAAAGGCGCCCAATAAATCTAATATCAAACCCTCCCCTCAGAACAGAAAAAGGGGAGGACGGCGGGCCCCAATGATATAGGGTACCCTGATGGAAAAACAGAGCAGAGAAAAGGGGAGGGGCACCACCTCAGCGGCTGGACCCTTCAAAGGCCCGGCAGAACAACTCCGTCTTACAGGCCCTGCGGAATTCTCCAAGATCCCGCAGGGCCCGGACAGCTGGAGGACGAGTGTTCCACCAGGCCGGGGCCAGAGCTGTAAAGGCCCTGGCCCATGTGGAGGCCAGCCGCATCATTGAGGGGCCGGGGACTACCAGCAAATCGGCCTCTCCTGAGTGCAGAGGCCAAGTAGGGACATATGAGAAAAGCATTGGTAAATCAGTGTTCAGTAATATTATTTTCCCAATTTCAGAAGAAATATCCTGTAGGCCAGTGGCTCTCAACCTTCCTAATGCTGCAACACTTTAATACAGTTCCTTATGTTGTGGTGACCCCCAAACCTAACATTTATCCATTTTACACTGATGCAGAGAGTCTTAGGCGACTCCTGTGAAAGGGTCGTTCGACCCCCAAAGGGATCCCAACCTCCAGGTTGAGAAACACTGCTGTAGGCCATAACAATAATCACCGAAGGATACAAAGAATAATCATGGAGGAAGCCTTCAAGAAGTTCTGTAAATTTCCTGAACAAATCATGACTCATTTCGGTACATTGTTTTTCAAGTGTAAGTTTGTTTCTTATCTCCTCCAGGTTTCTTGGCTGAGCTACAGGTGTTTGAGCTGAGCCAGCTACAGGGTCGTCGCAAAGGTTTTGATAGATTTTTGAAGGCTTAACATTTGTATTTGAACTCTTTTCTAAGGTGCTACTGGACTCAAATATATTTGTTCTAGATGACTGTGCTGCCAGCAGGCAGGGACGTAGCTGGGTCTGACTCTGCAGGGCAAAGTGGGCGGCAAGCACAAGCGTGGCCAGGTCACCATCCAATGGGTCAAGGCAGGTGGCAGGCAAGGCGCAGTCAGGTCACAGTCCAATAGGTGACAAGCCACGGGAGAACCGAGGAGCAGGCTGGGAATCAATGAAGAACCGGGCACACAGCGGCAACAGGTAACACTTGTTGCACCCAGGCAAAAGCAACCTCACCGCAAGGCTTATATAGGTCGATTCTGCACTTGCGTTATCGACCTAAGTTCGAGCTGCGTTCGACCTAAGTGCTCCACGCAACCACTGGGACCAACGTGGCTTTGTATCAGCTTCGCCCCATGTAACTGCCCAATTTCCAACTCCAGTTGGGAACTACTACTTTTTCAGGGAACCACGCTCGAACTCAGCTCGATTCCAGTAAAGTGCGGAATCTTTGGTGCCAGGAGTCCCCCATTCAGCCAATCACAGCTGAGTGTTTCGGGCATGTGTACAGCTGGCCAATCAAAAAACGGCACCTTCGTCTATCCATTCCTGTGGCAGTTTTTTTATAACGTGTGTGGGGATAGACGGAACATGGCCATAGAACAGTAGCCAATCAGAACGGAGCGGCAAAGAGGCACAGGATGATTCTGCCCTCCAAGCTGGGATCAAGCTGGTTGCAGAGGGGAACAACAATGGCTTTGACCTAGGTCAGTACCCTTCTCAGGGAACTGGGTCGAACCTATGTTACTCAAGTGCAGAATCGCCCATAGAGAGCCTTGTTCAGGGGGCTGGGATTCTGCGAGGAGTTAGTCCATATGACAGTGGAGGGGTGACCCCCATCACTCTCTAACCTCTGTGTTTGATCTCTCCTCCACCAGCACAGTCTCAGCACGGCACAGCCTCAGTTTCCAGGTGCCCTGGAGCCTTCCCCCTCGCTCCCCTCTCCATGCTGCCGGTTCCTTCCTGCTTTGCTAAAGTGCACATATTGAGAGATCCAGAGTTTTTTTGATATAAAGTAATAACAAAGAGGGCTTTTCCAAGAAACAGTACAAGCAGGCATATTTTACGGCTCCGCCCCATCTCCCCCACTCTGCTTCTGCTGTCCCCAATGGCTGGGAGGGCTTTTAAAACTTTATTTCAAGCAAGACTCTGTTTTAAAACAAGCCTCTCTGTTTCCTTCATTTGCTACAGTGGCAGAGATACAAAGAGAGAGAGAGAGGCCCCTTCCGTACACGCAGAATAATGTGTTTTCAAACCACTTTCACAACTGTTTGCAAGTGGATTTTGCTATTCTGCACAGCTTCAAAGAGCATTGAAAGCAGTTTCAAAGTGCATTATTCTGCATGTGCGGAAGGAGCCAGAGTGTGTTTGCATTTATGTTCAGAGGGGAAGGGAATGGGGGAGAGAATATCAGCTCTGTGCCTTTAAGGCTGTTGATGGGTGGAGTTAAGAGAATATATATATATATATATATATAAACCTTTATTAAGTATAGAATCCATATAACAGCCAACATTGTCCAAACAAGTATCCCATACATGAGAACCATTGCAGGTAATCATTTCAAAGTTTCTATAAGGAACCTAGCTACAAAAGTTAAAATCTTGGAGGTGGAATGGTTTAGTAGAAACGTAATCTTCCCCACAGTAGAGTATTCATTAATGATTACAGGACAAAGAGCAAAAAGTCTGGTCCTAGATCCCTCGTATTTGGGGCAGTCGAGCAATATCTGTTCCATGGTTTGAATCGCTGTGATACAATGAGGACATTTCTGCTCTTGCAGGTCGATTTTTTGGAACCTTCCTTGCAACATAGAGCAAGGGAAGGAGTTACAATGAGCCCTAGTGATTATCCATCTATGCTTGGGCTCCTGAAGTAAACTCAAATAATCTGCCATGTGATTGATTTTAAATTTGATATTAAAAAAGAGGGGGGAGCAATTGCTTCTCACCTTGTCCTGCAGTTTCAAAGTGCATTATTCTGCATGTGCGGAAGGACCCAGAGTGTGTTTGCATTTGTGTTCAGAGGGGAAGGGAATGGGGGAGAGAATATCAGCTCTGTGCCTTTAAGGCTGTTGATGGGTGGAGTTAAGAGAACTAGGGGAAGCAGAGGCCCAGCAGAGTTCAGCCGACAAACTGCACTGAAGGTTTGGGCTGCCTCCTTGCGTGCAAACAAAGAAATGCAAGGAGAGCTCACTGTGAGCCCAGTGTGCAGAGAACAGGCTCAACGTAAGTGTTCCGTGCGTAACGGGCCATGGTCTCTTCCACAACACAGGACAAACTCTATTTTCTAAACCCAGGTCAAATAAGGAGCATCAGGAGACCTTCCAACGCCACAGCAATTAACTGATGCACATTGGAGTAGAAAATAAAAAGGCAAAATAAAGATAAAAGGGCTGAGTGAATCAGAGAGAGCTCAGCAGCTGCTGTTAACTCGAGGCTTTCTCCCCCTCCCCTTACCAATATGAGCTTTCGTGGGTCACCGTTCTTTTTTCAGATTATGGTTCCCATACCTGACAAAAATGAGTTCTGACTCACAAAAGGTCATATGGAAACAAGTGTTGCTAGATTTTAAGGTGCAACTGGTTTTAATTTGTTAATTCACTTTAGCAGAGACACATGGCTATCCCTTTGCTAGATCCTTTCTCCTGGTTTTAAATGTCAGAAGTCTACATGAGGAAATACTAAAAATCTGGAATCTGAAATGGTATGACCCATCCTATGGTATGACCTCATTCTGCTGCGTGGATAAACCTAGCCCAATGCCTTTTTATCAGGACCAATTAAAATATCACAAAACAGAGAACAAGCTGATATTTCCCTCAAAGCTCTTCCTCTGGCTTGATGTTCAGTACAAAGAGAAGGGGGCATAGATGTTTCAGAGCACGCTGGAAGAGTCCCTAGTCTGCGAAATCTTGAAATGAAATAAAGAATATGTTATGTTGTTGATTGAATCGCAAGATGCTAGGCACAAAGCAGGAGTCTGGATGCCCCAAAGGCTACTGATACAAAGAAACAAAATAAATTGCCACTCTCTCTTTGAGAATGTAAGACTCTTATTTATTCTTGTATTAGAAACATTGGCCAGGATGATCAGATGAGACATAAGATTGACAGTAGATGGGGAAGAGTTTAAATTGAAATGTTATGCCAATTACGTGGTAATGATGATTACAAATCCACATTTGTCAATGAAACAATTGATTGAAAAAACTGAAAAATATGGATCCTTTTCAAGATATAAATTAATCAAAAGACAAATGTTATGTTGAAATTTTTAATGGAAAAGAAAGAAAGAAAGAAAGAAAAAGAAAGAAAGAAAGAAAGAAAGAAAGAAAGAAGGAAGGAAGGAAGGAAGGAAAGAAAGAAAGAGAGAGAGAAAGAAAGAGAGAGAGAGAGAGAGAGAGAGAAAGAAAGAAAGAGAGAGAGAGAGAGAGAGAGAGAAAGAAAGAAAGAAAGAAAGAAAGAAAGAAAGAAAGAAAGAAAGAAAGAAAGAAAGAAAGAAAGAAAGAAAGAAAGAAAGAAAGAAAGAAAGAAAGAAAGAAAGAAAGAAAGAAAGAAATCACTGACTGCAATGTGACATCAAATTGAGTTAAATATTTAGGAATATATTTGACTGGACAAAATGAGACACGATTTAAAAACTACAAAGGGATATGCATAAATACATCATGGCTACATGATGTTATGTCAAAATGAATATTTTAACAACATTGAATTTTTTTATTTCAAATGTTACCAATTCCTTTACAAGAAAAGTATTTGAAAAAAATGATACAAACACAAATTCATCTGGAATGCTAAAAAGCCAAGAATTCGGCTTAAAGTCTTGCAAGATGAGGAAAAAAGAGGAGGGCTAGCAATTTCTAATATTTGATTATATTATCAAGCTGCAGGTCTGATTTAGATTGTGGATTAGATTAAGAACCCTGACCAGAGGATAATATAATTAGAAATAGCAATTTTTGAAGCAGGACTATATAATTGGTTGTGGATGGAAAAAAGGATTGATGAAAAGAAATACAGTTTAAAATGGATATAATATAATTAGAGATGGGCTGCTAAAATTTTGGGATACAACAAGAGAAAGAATACACCTTCCAGTATCTCCTTTAGTGTCACCTGCAGAAGCATATTATGATAAGAACATGTTGAACAATCCCAGTTTTATAATTTATGGAGACATGATAGATGCTCAAGGAGGCTTCAATGGAAACTCTTTAGAGTGGAAACTCTTTAGAACAACTATAACCTTAGAACAGGGGTGGCCACCCTATGGTGCTCCAAATGTTCATGGACTACAATTCTCATCAATCCCTGCCAGCATGGCCATGAACATCTGGAGCACCATAGGTTGGCCATTCCTGCCTAAGAAGCTAAAGAGCCTGTCTTATACTAACATCCTCTAGTCTAGGGATAGAGGAACAATGTTTACCCTTTTTGATTGGATCCCTTGTTCCATGTGTGGCGAGACTGAGATCATGGGCGTGAATTCTTGCTTGCTGACTGAATGATGGATTCTGCACAGCACAAATATAGCGGGCTGAGGAAGGAAAATATCCCATTTTGGGGAAGAACTTTGCATCCTTTGAAGGAAAAAAAGTGTCTCTATGTGAAAGAGCTGCAGTGTTTACTGCTGCTTCCTCAATGAGTAAGCTTCTCATGTGTGAAGGGGGGATGAGCTGTGTGGAATGTACCAATGCCAGCAGGCAGGAAATGCTCTATTTCATCCACCCAAATGTTACCCAGCTTTCACAGGTTGTGAACTTATTTTTAAGGAATCTCCACCAGCTGCTAAGAGGCAGGCTGGGTAGGGATCTTTTTAGACTATGTATACCAGAAACGGCTTGAAACGAATCTGCAGAGAATACACAAAAGACCAAATTGCAGTTTAAATATTTTTATATAAGTTTTGGTTGCAAACAATCACACTGTAAGAAGTCAAGGCACATACACACAGTTCCTAGGATATAAACAGGGAGGAGAAGATAGGTGGGATGATAGCGCAGGGAGTTGGGGAAGAGGGACTCATATCTGCCACCTAAATTCAGCTGGAAAAAGATCTTAGAAGGCAAGGGATTCAAATGACCAGCATCTGAATCCGAAGGCTGGCACTGACGACATCGTGGTCTCAACCCAACCAGACCAAGAGAGGTATTATATTAGTATTGAAATACACTGGAGTTGGGGTGCTCAGTACTTTTATACCCTTTTGCCCAGGCAGGGGCGGGAACAGGTAAGTTTAAGTTTCATTTTCCTAAATTTTTTGGAATTTCCCATGCTGGGCTTGCTGGGCTGAGTTAATTAGCAGCTCTATCTATTATTCTAAACCCCGGGACAATGGAGTCAATTGGTCCTAGATTATATCAGTGATACCATGAATGGTTTATGCAGAGATACTTCTCACAGTTTCTGCCTTCAGTATTCAGATTTGGCTGAGGCTTGATTGATTCAGGATGGGAACTTGTTGTTAGGGAGATCATATCTAGAGGTTGGGGAAATGCAAGGAAGAAGCAATTGTTTGTAAACATGTTTTCTCAAAAGCACAGTATCAGGGAGTTCTAAAAGCAGCTTAGTGAGGTGTGGTGTTCAGGAGATTTGCAGATTCCATTATGTCAATGGAGTACTTTGGCTGGGTAAGACAATCAAAGATGCATGTCCTTGTTATGAGATGTCCAGATAATTGTCTGGAGTAACTCACAAATCTAATCAAACAGACTGTCTTGCCTTAGGCTTGGTCTCAGTTTGGACACTCTGCTATCCACCCATTCAAACATGGAAACTGCCATTTTGCAGCACATAGCATGAGAAACAATATGAAATCCAATATTTCATAAGGCAGGGTATACAGGGCAGGATTACACAAACCTCTCACTTTGTTTTCAGTGCTTGAGCCCACCAATTTGTGTGCTTCAGGAGATTCTTTGTGGAGAATCCTCACCAAGGTTTCCTCTTCTTGCAGTCCATCCATTTGCTATTTTGATGTCAAAAGTAGATGAATAAAGTTTGCTTAGCCAAGTGACCCTGTGCATGTGTTGTTTTTCCTTGTTTGTTTGTTTCAAGGGGGCTGTCTGAAAAGCTACAGCAACACAATTAGAGAAGCTGCAATGTCTGCATTTTTATGTTGCCATAGCTTTACAGACAGCCCCCTCTGTGGAGAAATGGCTCCTTCCCCCTCCCTTTTCTTTCTCCCCCTTCTCTTCCTTTCCAATCGATTTGGAGGACTTAAACAATGCCAGAGGGACACCAGGAAGAGTTTCCTGACCTATCATGACCCAGTCTGACCAAGTCAAAGGAGAGTGGGGTCTGGGATCTGATAAATTGCTGAGAGGAGAGGGGTGAGGTCTCTTGCTCAGGCTTTTCTGCTGGGACGCAGAAGGGAGAAGACCTTTGGCCAGAGCTGGGAAGGGGGCAGTCAATTTTGAACCATGTGCTCATCCTGGGAGGACACCCAGCCTGCCAGGTAATGAGAACTCATTGAGAACTGCAACCTTCTAAGCTTTATGAGCCTGTCCTATTTACAACAACTGCTAGCTAGGGTATGTTAAGAGATAGGAGCAGGGGATTTGCGTTTATATCTCCTTTGCTTTGGAAACCCTTGCTCAATCTGGTGCTGTGCTAAAAGATACTTGTGGCTATTTTGTTTTTAATAAGCCTTAGATGTGGAGAATGGTTCTCTGTACCACGAATGCCCCACTGTCTTGGATGCGCTATCTAATTAGGAGGGGGGAGGAAGGCTGGCAGCCGGGAAAGCAGCTTTTGCCTCTGGGACCTCCAATCTGCCCTGTGGAACCCCAGGAGAGGGGAACCAGGGGGGAACTAGGCCTCACGGTTGGAAAGGAAGTTGGGGAACCCTGACCTTCCCCAGTGGGCAATTCCTCTCTGTCAGGTGGTGGCAGCGGGTTACCCAGAGAGAAAGCTAGCCCTCCCCAGGAAAAGTTGGCAACCCCTGGGAGAGGGTAGGGAGCAAAATAGGGCCTGCCAGGCAAAGCAAGCTCATCGCTGCCTGAGGGAAGCAGCTAATCCTCTCCTGATATTGAAAGAACTTTTACTACAACCAACATTTCTGTGTGGTAATAAAACATTTATTAACAAAATTGGTTCAAGGTAAACAAAAGCCGCATAGGCCAAGGCATATGCATGGGATCTTGACCTTTGTGCGTATGTACTGGGAATGTGTATCTTGTGGTATGTGTCATGGGCAGCCAACAGTGCTGTCCCCCAGACACCTAAATTTTTCTCAGCACGCCTGCCGATGAAAAATTATAACGCACACTGGAGCAGCTGTGAGATTCCAGACGAGCGGTCGCCACTTCCTGAAGACTCTTTGCTGCCAGGGGCACAAGCCATAGAAGCCCACATCTGGGCAGGTGACCCCTTGGCTTGCTCCACCCCAAACCTCGTGAGGAGGTTCCACCACAGCGGCAAATGGGGAGGTGGGGAGGCCGGGCTCAGGCCTAAATAGGCCGCCCGGCCCCACCTCCCCGGATGACGTAAGGGCGCCAAGCGTCACTGCCTGGCGCCCGAGACCTACCGGGCCCCGTGTTGCTGGCAAGCTAAAGCCTCGCGAGCCCAGAAGAGCTCGCAAGGCAGGGGGGAGGAGCAGCACCATGGAGGCTGTCCCTTCCCCATCAGCAATGGCAGCCGCGGTAAGTCACGGCTGTTCCTTCCGCCACACCCTCAAAACAAAAAAAGGAAAAATAATATTGCACGGGATGGCTAGGCTAAACAAACTTTATTCATCTGCTTTTGGCAGCAAAATAGTAAATGGATGAGCTGCAAGCATAGGAAACCTCCATGGGATTCTCCACAGAGAATTTGCTGCAGTACATAAAATGACAGGTGCCACTGCGAAACGGACAAGAGCTTCGTGCAGCAGATGGGGGGGGGGGAAAGATCCATTTTGGCTGGCAACACTTGTGTTCCCCCATGCTGCAGGAACACAAAACCCCACAATGGATCTGATGGGATCACAATAGCCTGAGCTATCCATCTATATGGAGCAGCAGTGGCGTAGGAGGTTAAGAGCTCGTGTATGTAATCTGGAGGAACCGGGTTTGATTCCCCGGGCTCTGTCAGCTTCTGGAGCTGTGGGAGGTGCTTTTCATTCCTGGGGAATTCAGGATTTTAAAGCCTAAGTCTCATCCCCACACACGCCAGCTGGGTGACCTTGGGCTAGTCACAGCTTCTCGGAGCTCTCTCAGCCCCACCCACCTCACAGGGTGTTTGTTGTGAGGGGGGAAGGGCAAGGAGATTGTCAGCCCCTTTGCGTCTCCTGCAGGAGAGAAAGGGGGGATATAAATCCAAACTTTTCTTCTTCTTATATCTATATCATCTATATCTATACGCTTTATCCTACTCAACAAACTGTTTGTCCTCTCTTACACAGCTGTGTTTCACTACAGTGACAAAAAGCATTCTGGGCAACGAGCACGTTGGGCAAATTAGTACACAGGTACTGGACACAGCTTGCGTTGCAGGTGCAGCGTGAAATACAATTAAAGTCATATAAATGATAATGAAGATCCAAGAGCAAAAACGGCGGTTAAAACATCAGCAGTGTGTGTTGCCTCCAATTTTCTCAGGGCAGATATGAAACTTTTCTTCGACCACTTTAATTTACACCTGTCAATTTGGCTACTGTTCCCACTAACAAGGAGAGGCTCAGTAAATTCTGTTGGGGCCTGCTGAGGTTATTAAGAGAAATTCTTTTCTCTATTGTCTCTATTGTCCATTTTCTCCTGAAATCCAGCAATCCCCTTTTCTTTCCTCTTTTCTGGAACCTGGGGGTCTGTCCTAATCAAACCTGATTTGATCGAGACCAGGGGTCTGCAACCTGTGGCTCTCCAGATATTCATGAACTACAAATCCCATCAGCCCCTGCCAGCATGGCCAGCATGGCCAATTGGCCATGCCAGCATGGCCCCTGCATGGCCCCAGCATGCAGCCCCTGCCAGCATGGCCAATTGACTGATGGGAATTGTAGTTCATGAACCTGTTGTAGTTCATGAACCTGTGGAGAGCCACAGGTTGCAGACCCCTGATCGAGACAGTTCAAGAGAGGAGAAGCAGGAAGGGAAATCCTGCAAAATGTTAGAATGTTAGAATAACACTTCGCAGATGCTCAGAGGCAGGGACTCTCTTGCCAACCTGCTGGAGCATAGTTTACCTGCTTGCCAACCTGCTGGAGCATAGTTTACTTTTGAACTACCGGGTTAGGACCTCCAATAGAATATTATACGAAAATCATGAAATAAAATAAATAACAAATGTTGTCAAATTGGTTCCCAACTCCAAGTGCTAGCTTTTGGGAGTCTTCAAAAATTGCCGATGGCAGTGGTAGGAGAATATCTATCTGTATGAACGTAAGGGTCTCACGGGTCTCTGGGGAAGGCAGGTTATAAATGTAAAGAAATAAATAGGATATAGCATGGGTCGAATTCCCCCTACTTTCTTAGCCAGGTTTCAGGTCACTTACTAACCCAGTTTCATTGACGTCCTCCCCATTGCTTCTGTGGCAGAAACTGTTTCTGACGCTCGTTTCCCCCATTAACACATGCCCCAGCAGCACGGTTTAGAGCTGTTCCGAGGGGAGGGACAAGGTTTGAAACTTGGACTTGTTTCCCGCCCCAGAACATGACGCACATTTCGCGCAGCCAATCAGTGCTCCCGGCGCTGTTGCGGTGCGCACGCATCGTTCAGTCGGTTTCGATTTCGCTTTTCCGCGAACGCCCTTACAGTGACGCGTGCGCAGTCTGCTTCCAGGTTTACAGAATGCTCGTGTTTTCGCGCATGCGCAAAAGAAGAAAACAGGTCCCCATTCACCGATTCAATGATTTAATGATTTAATGGTAAAACGTTCAGAAATTAGATGTTACAGATTAAGTGACACAGACATTCATAGAGGTAGCAGTTTATCGTTCGCACGGTTTTTTTGACAAGTAAAAATGGGTAAAATTTCCACATTGGCTAAAAGGTCCCGCCCAATCAAATGGACGCCGGCCAATCAGATTAGGCCAATGAAGCGCGGTCACATGGCCGTGGGGATTGCTATGATTTCTGTAACCGGGTGTGTCTGCTGCCTGCTCGCTGCGGTGGGGAGGGAGAAACTGTGATGAAGAGGACACGGATTCGCAAGGAACAGGTTTGGATCCGCTTGCAATTTTCAAGTGGGGATTCAGCCATGGTGTAGTAGTAGAGTGGTGGATTCTAATCTGGAGAACCAGGTTTGATTCCCCACTCCTACACATGAAGGTTGCTAGGTGATCTTGGCCTAGCCATAGCTCTTGGGAACTCTCTCAGCTCCACCAACCTCACAAGGTGTCTGTTGCGGGGAGAGGAAGGGAAGATGTTTGTAAGCCGCTGAGACTCCTTACAGGAGCGAAAAGTGGGATATAAATCCGAACTCTTCTTCTTCAATGTTGTTTATTCATGACAAGACCACTTCTTATCGTCGACTGACTTCCAGCTAACATGCTCAGGTTTGGGCTGCAAAAGAGGGAAAACAGCTTATCTTTATGCAATCAGAATTTAAAACCTGTTGGTAGAAATGAATACCTGGCTCAGAAAATTGTACTGGGGAATAAAGCTAAGCAGTAAATCAAACACACACGACATGAAAAGCGTTCTCCCATTACAAAGTATTTCAAGTGCAATTTGCTTCATAAGGTAAATCTCTGCTTTATTAGTCTTTCGCCTACTGTAGCTGATCCGTTGCAGATTCTTTTCTTCGGGTAGATTTCACACATGTGGCAGTGATACATATTTGAACAAGAACAGAAACAGGCAAAAGGGATCTCATTAATCATGCAATTTTGATTCTGTCACCTGCACTTTGGTCCGTCATCTGTTTCCTCCGCACCTTGAACCTCTGAGCAGCTTTAAAGACCTGCCACTTTTTCAAACGATCGCTTTGCCTCCAACATCTCCTTTTTCCTTTCACCACTCTGCTTCCTTCATATCATCAAGTTGACAGCGAAATAGGTGCCGTTCAAACCCCACTACTGAACTGGTTTCAATCATCTGGGCCAGAAAGAGGTGTACTACTGGAAAGAGATACAGCTTTCTTTCAATCTCAGAACATGATGTTTCCCCTTGTGCACTGGAGATTCTATCCCCTTGTTTGTGGAAGGTGTTCAAATCTGGGTCGAACGTCTTTTTCAGAAGTTGCCATTTTTCATCTCCAAATGCATTAGTTCTCAACTTCAACTACTTAGATCTAAGCGGACCTTCTGTTTCCATTCTGGTTTGCGAGTCATTTAAGGTCGGGCACCATCAGAGGTTCTTTGAGCAAAGGGGCAGGAATTCTTGGGAACATCTGTGCCAGCTAATGAGATCTCTAGGCTGAGTTTCCATTTCCATTCTTGATTGCATATAAAGTTAAGCCTTTGACAACACCATAGTGTGAGCTGAAGGGCTTTTGGTCTTTCACTGTTATCCCATGGCCTTCAGTGAGCCAGTTCAGTGGCTCCAGGGACAGGCCGGGATCTAACCTATTGTAATTCAATGCTCATTACCTTCATTGTACTTTTAGTTTCCATTTTCTATTTCTTTATTTTGGCTCCTGTTGGAAAGAAAAGTAGGGTAAGAAGAGCCTATGGGCATTTCCCCACTTGCCACGACCCCCCTATGCCGCGCGCTGCTCTCAGCGGGCATAATTTCTGGCACGCGCCCGGGCTTCCCCACGACCCCGCGCTCTGCACGGGGTCATCAAAAGGCGCTGTTTGACAAGCCTCAGTTTCAACCATCAAAATAATTTTATAATTTCTTGTCTTGTATGTGTAAAGTCTAAATTTCTTTATGTTTATCATATTAAAATATAATGAAAACCAAGACTCAAGTAAAAGAATTTTTTTTGGAGAGTTAGGAAAGACTGAAAAAAGAAATAGTTGTGAGGTTACATACGTTTAAAATCACGGTATTATATTTCTCTGTTAGCTAAATTTGAATTAATTTCTAGCTTAATTCATTGTGACTTCACCTTCAGGTGCAGGTCGTAGCCTGCCTTTTCCTCAATTTCTCTCTCTCTATATATATTAAGCTAACTGTATAATACTAAACTTTCCTTTTTGTATCTACTGTATCTATTGATTTTCTGTAACTTTGCCTAAATTTTTTTTAATAAAGAACATTTTTTTAAGGCACCATTTGGAAGAGTGCCAAGAATGACGGACGCTGAGGGGGCGCGACAGCGGCAGCATCGGGGCGGCTGCATTGTCGCCGCCCCTGTAGTGGGGAGTGCCGGGGGACCCTGTGCTACTTGCCTACAGTAGCGCGGAGCTACTGGTAAGTGGGAAAACACCCTATGTCAGCAAACAACCAGAAAATGGCTAACTTTAGAAAATGTGCTTCAACCTGATGAATCTAGACATTCAGTGTAGTTGGTGGATTGATTAGAAAGCTGGAATAGGATAAGATGCAGGTTCAAATCTCCATTCTGCACAAACTTTATCTTATACTACTTCTGCAGACTCACAATCGGTATCTTTTATTTTAATTTAATTTTATTAGTATTATATGCTGCTCCTACACTAGTGGACTTGGAGTGGCTTCCAACAATAATACAACAAATACTTTACGGCTCTGGCACCGGCCTGGTGGAACACTCTCCCTCCAGCTGTCTGGGCCCTGCGGGACCTTGGGGATTTCCGCAGGGCCTGTAAGACTGAGTTGTTCCACCGGGCCTTTGGCGAGACCGGCCGCTGAGGGTGCCCCAGCCCCCCTCCTCTTGACCCCCCATGGGCCCAATACCATCAGGACCCATTATTCTTATTAGGAGGGCTTCGTAAGGGATCCGTGGGACGATGCTCTAAGATGATTGTTGTTTTCAACTATATGTATATTTTTAGCTGATGTTTTATCTGTACACCGCCCTGAGCCCTTCGGGGATAGGGCGGTATATTAAATTCAAATAATAATAATAATAATAATAATAATAATAATAATAATAATAATAATAATAATAATAATAATAATAATACCAACAACAACAACAACAACAACAACAACAACAACAGCAATAAAATTTAATTTAATTTAATTTAATTTAATTTAACTTAATTTAACTTAATTTAATTTAATTTAATCTAATTTAATTTAATTTAATTTAATTTAAAAGCATACAACAGTATAAATGGCAAAACCATAATCTTATGGCTGAGATACAATTAAAACCTTGCTATAGCAGCCGTATATCATACTTCCATGAAGCATTTGGTACATATTGGGACAGCAAATCAGTTTCTTACTGAAGATTCTAATTTTGTGTGCCTACTCAGGAGTTATTTGTTGTGGTTGGTTTGATACGTTGCCCCTCCCCTTCCAGGTTCAGAATCAATGCATCTCAGTCATAAAGATCATAATTAACAATATTTCTAGTCTGGATGTTAGATGTTTTGGTTTCAACCACTGAGGAAGGCCATTTGGCTGAAATGTGTTAGGGTCAAAAACTGTCTAGCTGTACCGATATGCGTTAAGTATGCATATGCGAATATTTGGAATGTCGCTATTATAGGCTCTTAACATGTACTGATGGTTTTAATTTGTCAGAAATCTATTTTTCTGTATTTTTATTATTTTGTATTTAGTGATGATTTGTTTGTGTTTTCTTGGTCTTTGGGTACTTAATTCAAATCTCCGCTCTGCCTTGCAAGCTTGCTGGGTGACCGTGGGTGCTGATTTTCAGTTGAATTTACCAACTTAATATGCTTGTTGCGAAAATAAAATGGAAGGGACGAGTACAACGTAAATAACTTTGGAGTCCTTGCTGGTGAAAAAGGGGGAGTATAAACAATGTGAACAAATAATTAAGTTATGTGGCTGTATCCTAGGAGCCAGGCCCTTTTAATCAGAGGTGGGATCCAGCAGGTTCTCACAGGTTCCCGAGAGTAGGTTACTAATTATTTGTGTGTGCCGAGAGGGGGTTACTAATTGGTGATTTTGGCATGTGATTTTTGCCTTAGTTATGCCCTCCTCTCAGCAGTAGCGTGCAGAACTTGAAGCAGTCTAGCAGGAGGTGCACCGGCGTGCGTGGCAGCCTGCGCCTGGTGCATTCGTTTCCCGCCCAAGGACTAGCGCAGCGGCTGCATCCTTGCCACAGCCCCGCCCAGGAATGCCCCACCCCCGGAATGCCCGGCCATGCCCCCATCGTGCCCCGCCCAGCCCCATTGGCATTGGCCACAGTTTGAATCCCACCACCATGAGAACCTGTTACTAAAATTTTTGGATCCCACCACTGCTTTTAATGCAATGCCTTTGTTATGTTATGAATGTGTTCTTCATAGGCCCCACCCAGATGTAGATGAATCCTTGATTTTGGAAGGCATGCAAAAAGTGGTGGGATTCTAATCCCTCAACCACCAGTTTGCCCCTGCAGTGTGCTCCCCACCCCCCACCCCCGTGCCCCCCTCACTGCCATGCCCCTCCAGCTGCCCACTTACCTGGCTGCACCTCCTAGCCGGGGAAGGGGGGGCGGCCGACCACCAATCAGGCTGCGTGCCTCTGGGCTGGCTGCGCAGACTTCGGGGGAGGCCTGCTAGGCCCACTGATCGGACCATGTGCCTTTGGGCTGGATGCGCAGCCCCGTCGCTCCCTTTCCCAGGGCAGGGGGAGTGAGGGGCTGAACTGGGCCGAACCGGCTGAATCCCACTGCTGCATGCAAATGCTTATTTTTTATTTTATTGTATTGAAGTTTGGGAGTCTGGGAATTGCTGTTGTCTCCATTTGCTTTTTTTTAGCTGATGCATGTGATAATTTTACAAACATGAAGATGATTAGCTACTTTAGGTGCTCTGCACACAAGGAAAGGGATAAGGGTTAATGATGCAAAGAACATGTATGTATCATCACTATTTCCGGGGCCTGGCTCAAAAGCAGTTCTTGGAACTCTCTTAGCCCCTTCTACCTTATCAGATGCTTGTTGTGAGGAGGAAGGCAAGATTATTGTGATAACTCCTTTGGCAGAGAAAAGTGGGGTATAAAAAGCAACTCTTTTTCTTCTTCTTCAAATAGACCTTGCCTTTCTCTGTGGGAGCGGCATGCATGTGTGCCTTGACAAAATACAGCAAAGATGAAGCATGATGGGATTATATAGATGACTGTCTCAAGATTTGTAGGTGTGGTCCCAAGAATATCTTGTTGGCCTTGAATAGGGCCAGAGTGTCAGGGGGACGCTATCTGGGTGATTAAAGTGCATTTCTAATCCTATGTAACCGATTGAAATAACAAACCAATGCTGCTCTGATATATGCAACCAGCCTACTATATGTAAACATTGCCATCTGTGCATTCTTTCCTTGATCTTTACTTTATGGCTTTCACACACTTTGCAGTAAACTAGGCTTCCCTTGGCACCTCTGTCCCATTAAAAAAATTACATCTGTTGTCTCACTGGGGCAGGAAACCAGGTGGTCCTCTGTTATCTGCTGCCGATCTTGGGGCCGTCTCTGCTCTGAAGACTGTATTCAGGAATTCTTGGGAAAACAGCAGGTGGGCTTTTTGCATGGGATAAAGGGGACCGAAAATATCAATTTCGCCAGAACTGGCTTTCGCCAAGTATGGCGCTTGTATGCCTCATCAATAAATGCTACTGATTGATACTTCAGAGTCCATTTATTGTCTTGTTCCAAGACCTTACACAGGAGATTTTTTTCGGCCCTGGCCCCAACCTGGTGGAACTCTCTGTCAACTGAGACCAGGGTGCTGTATATAAGAACATAAGAACATAAGAACACACCAGCTGGATCAGACCAGAGTCCATCTGGTCCAGCATTCTGCTACTCGCAGTGGCCCACCAGGTGCCTTTGGGAGCTCACATAAGCATAAGCATAAGCATTTTATTGTCATTGTGCACGCACAACGAAATTTACAGCAGCATTCCTCGATGCACACAATTTCAGACTCATACATCATCCTCACTTTCCCCTTCCTCCACCCATCCCTACACAGCCCCAAATACATCAATATGAAGCAGCGGAGTTTAGCATAGCCACAGCTCTAGAGTAGAAGCTGTCTCTAAGCCTCTTTGTCCTAGTTCTGAGGGCCCTGTATCACAGGCAGGATGTGAAAGCAATGGCCTTCTGCTGCTGCTGCTGCTCCCGAGCACCTGGACTGTTAAGGCATTTGCAATCTGAGATCAAGGAGGATCAAGATTGGTAGCCATAGATCGACTTCTCCTCCATAAATCTGTCCAAGCCCTTTTTAAAGCTATCCAGGTTAGTGGCCATCACCACCTCCTGTGGCAGCATATTCCAAATACCAATCACATGTTGCGTGAAGAAGTGTTTCCTTTTATTAGTCCTAATTCTTCCCCCCAGCATTTTCAATGAATGCCCCCTGGTATAACTTAGCTCAGTTCCACAGGGCCTGTAAGACCCATGATCCACGGGGCTTTTGGTCTGAGGACAGCAATGTTTGTTTTCAGAGTTTCACTTGCCTCACAAATCTACCCATCCTTCTCGCCCACTTTGATCTAATATAAATATAACTAAAGTAGGATGAGGGTTTTCTGTTGATTACACCTGTAAGTTTATTGGCACTTTACATCATTTAAAGAAGAAATCACCATCTGTGGCAGAATGTTAATGTTTGGATTCTATCTTTATCTTGTGGATTGTTTTATTGATATATCTTGATTTGCCACCTGCCTCGAACCTGGCCGTTAGGTCAGGAACAGCAGAGTAAGAAGTTTAATGAAATAAAATTTAAAAGTGTTTGTGCGCGCATCAATGTTTTACTGACGGACACATGCATTTGTAGTGGTGAGACACCACAAAAACTATCTTGACGCAGTGAGATTTTAAGAATGCACACATCCTGCAGTACCCGCCCCCGGAATCTGCACAATCACGTTGGTTTTATAGAGGGCAAGGGCAGTGAACAGCTGATGTAGAGCATAATGTACTAAATTTAGAAATAAGAGGAGGAGCAATAGAGGAGGAACCTAAGTCATCACTCCCACTTCAGTAAATAAATCAGAAATCTGAAATCTGAAATCCAGGGATGGATCAGGAGCATTTCAAGAGCTTCCCTACTTATCAGCCAGTTGCCTCCGTTTACCATACTCTATTCCCTGCCCTGTCTACGTGCAAAGCAGAAATCACGAGCCTAGTCCAGAGCCATAGCAAACAAGGTTGTCAGGCTGAGTCTGGCAACTAGAAGGAGGGGACTGGGGTGACATTAGTGACCACAGAGTTTCTGGAGATGCCTAGAGTTCCAAATGAGTGGGAAGGCTTTCCAGAAGGACCACGGGTCATTTACAGCGCCCTAGGGACGGCAAAAGCGCCGTCCCTAGGGAGCTGTTCGCATGGGCAGCGACTGGAAGGTGCCATCCCCCCTTTCCTGATCGACTTACCTTCCCTGCGACCTTCCGGCATGTCGCTGAGGTCTGGGGACATGCCCCCCCTGCCCTGTGACTCCGGAGCAGTTGCGCAGGGCAGGGGGGCGTGTCCCCTGGCCTTGACGATGCGCCGGAAGGTCACAGGGAAGGTAAGTCGATTGGGCGACGGCGCAGCACGGTGTTGTCTTCCCTATAGTTACCGGGACCGTTCGTGCCGACCCAACCCCCAGCGTGGCCGTGCAGAAGCGGCCACACATGTGGTGGCTAACAGGTCAATTCAAGAAATATGAGGCGGGACTGATGCAGCCTGAGGAGGAGATCTCCACATAATCTGAGACTTTCAAGATGGTGACAATGTACCCTCCCATAGGATTATCAGCCTCGAGGTGAAGCTGGGAGATCTGGGATGAAAACTGGTCTCCAGGCGACAGTGATCAGTTCACTGGGAGAAAATGACTGCTTTGAAAGGTGGTCTATGAAATTATACTTGACTGAAGACCCTCCCCTCCCCAAGCCCCATCCGCCTCAGATTCCCCCCCCCCAATAACCAGGTATTTCCCAGCTCGTAGATGGCAATGCTATCTTCACATATCAAAAGCTTGCGGTGTATTGTTGATGCTGACGACACCTGAGATCTCTGGCTGTGTCGGTTTAAAAAAGCAGTTGATTGAAACACATTTTTTTCATATACAACCAGCAACTGTAACAATCTTAAGCAAGAAATGTGTAGAGAATAAAAATACAGGAGGCAGGAGAGAGACGCGGAAAGAAGGGGGAAAAATCAAGCAAGTGAAAACATGCCGAAATGTTTGAACTCTTGAATGTGCGTTGCTTCAAGACAATTGTAAGAGAAATCCCTTTGTTTCGGCTCTCTTTGATCACTACCATCAAGGATTTTATCAGCACGATCAGAATTCCTACTCCAAATGAATAGTCCAGGAATGAAATGTGATGGCACTGGAACCTGCCCACATTTATTGTAATTATTTTAGCATGTTTTGCTTCACATTTGTACTCCTTTTTTCTTTCCAGGAATGATAGGAGTGGGGATGAATGAAAGGAAAATACGGGCAGGAAGATGCTCAGACTGAATTAGTGCTGGTTTAAACTTAATTTTTTGGGACGTGTGTGGTTCACAGTGAAAACTATTTTCTTTCATGTCCCCATAGGAATTTAGATGAGTAAAAGGAAATGAAAACCACTGAACGGAATATTCGTATTGTTCGCATTTTATGGGCAAGGTGTCATGGCGTTCGCAACTGTGAATTAGTCCCATTATTGGCGGTGAACTATGACCAATTGAATAGCATGTTGGCTTGGAAATGTTTATATGACTTAAAATTAGCAAAACTACATTATCTAACTAGCTAGCAAGCTCATTCCATCAATGTACATGACATTATTATTATTATTATTATTATTATTATTATTATTATTATTATTATTAACAACAACTAGCGGGGCCCGGCCATGCGTTGCCGTGGCAATTGTCCTTCTCATCACAGTCTGCAACCCACACAGATGTCCATGCAGGTCCAATGATCCGCAGCATAGCCTTTTGGGGTGGTCAAATGGAATCCCTCTTTCCCTTTTCAATTCACATTGTTATATGGTGGTTTCTTGTGTTTTTAGTACAAGGTAACCCTTCCCATTCCACAACGGAACTGTCCAGAGTGCAAATCCCGCTGCCCATGAGGCTGGTTGACACGCACAGTCCTGGCTTGGGTAAGGCAGAACTGGGGCAAGCAGGCTATCCCAGTCAGGCAGCAGAGGCAGGGTGGTGAGGCTCTCGGATCGAGGCCAGCTCGCTGGGTTCTTAAAGGGCCATGTGCAAAAGAAGCGGAGCCGGTAGTGCTGGTTCTCCCCCACCCCGTAGATTTTCTTAGAAGAAAAAGGCGAACTCCAGCTTGCTTTTAGTAAAAGAGAGCTGTGGCGAATATGGGTGAGGAAGTGGGTAAGTGGTGGTTGGATGTGAGGGAGGGCAGAGTGAGGTGTGTGAGGATGAGCTGGATGTGTATTGTGTGGTAGCAGTGGGTGAGGCACAGAGAGTGAAAGTTACCTGCATGTGAGGGGGGGAACCCCACCTGACGTCTCACACGGCAAAGTGTGTATGTGTTTCACTTCCACTTGTATTACCTAACAGTATTTTAGAACAGTTTTTTCCCGAATGCCATCACTCTGTTAAACAAATAATTCCCTCGATAATGTTAAACTATTTATTATATACTTATTATATAATTACTGCACTACTTTTTTCATCATTCCTATTACCCATCTCCTCCCACTTATGACTGTATGACTATAGCCTGTGCTGACATTTTATTTTATTTTATTTTATGATTTTACATTTTATGTTTTCATTACTACTGATTGTTTCCTGATTGCTTACTAGACCTATATGACAATCATTAAGTGCTGTACCTTATGATTCTTGACAAATGTATTTTTCTTTTATGTACACTGAGAGCATATGCACCGGAGACAAATTCCTTGTGTGTCCAATCACACTTGGCCAATAAAGATTCTATTCTATTCTATTCTATTACCTATTTGCTGTTTTCACTGCTCATCTCTGCCCATCTGTGGGAACATCCTAAGCCCTCAGGCCACAGACAGACAGGCTGCACGAACATTCTAAGGGTGACAGTTAAACACAGCCAGCTTCATGGCCTGATGCGCCAGGAAAAAGATGTTTTACCTGGCTCAGGTATGGACTTCGGGCGATTTGAAGGTCCCATTATCTGCCCACAACAGGGAGGAACGTCCTGTGAAAATTTGGGGGCAATCCGTCCAGCCGTTTCGGCGTTAGGGAGTGACTAACAAAATCACTGTTAGCTTTATATATATATATATATATTGTTTCGCATCACAGCTGCCAGTTCTTTCATTACAATTCAAGCCTCTCCCAGAGGCCTAGGACATTGTAATGTATCGACATAGCATTTGTGCAGATCCCAGCAGGGCTGCCTTCCGAATCTGACAGATGTTGATTTTGTTGGTTCAAAGATGTTTTCAGAATGGTGCCCAGGGTGCCGATTACCACTGGGATGACCTCAGCTAGCTAGCTAAGTAGCTACCTAGCTCACTCCATCAATGTGCATGACATTATTTTGTTATTATTGTTATGGTTAATATCACAGCTGCCAGTTCTTTAGCTGGTTGTTGGCCTTCATTACAATTTGAGACTCACCCAGAGGCCTAGGAAGTTGTAATGTATCAGTGCTGTATTCATGCGGACCCCTAGTTAAGGCCAGCTGCATTTGGGGGGGGGGGACAGATCTTGATCATACATATTATCAGTTCTAATAGCAGGAGAACTTCAGGTGTCTTCTGGAAGAACTAAATTTTCTAGAAGGGGTGTACCGCCTATGGGGACATGGGGTAACCCATGTCCCCAGGTGCACATAGACCTGGGCACCGGCACCAGCTCCAGGTGGCATACCTGGGTGCTGGCAGCAGCTCTGAGCGATAGACCTGGACACCAGCATTGGCTCCAAGCAATAGACCTGGATGCTGGTGCAAGTTCCAGGCAGTAGATTGGGCTCTGGGCAGTACACCTGGGCAACTGGGGGCGGGGGATTCATAGTTTGCCCCCAGGCTCCATTTTTCCTAGATACGCCTCTGATAACTACAAGTGCAGGTGAATGCAAAACTAATCAATGAGGGCTATCTCCTCATTCATTATCATCTTTAACGGTATTTTTTCATTCTCCTTTTTTTTCTTTTGTGGTCCAAACATCAGATTTTTGCTCCCAAGCTTGCTCGTTACTGTCAGCATATTTTTAGATTTCGCCGAACAGCCTTGGCTCCGGCGCAATGACATTTTTCAAAACTAAAAATAGCCCCTCCATGCCTTTAATGCTACCTTTTAATGCATTCCCATCAGTTTACGAAACTAAGTGGCGCAAGAAAATAGTGTAGTTAAATCACAGATCTATTTAATTATTAACAGGAGAGGAAAACCAAAGACAAGCAACGAAAAAATAATAATCAAAATGTTGTTGTTAGTGTCTCAAAGCAGAGCCTCAAAGTTATTCTTGGCAGTGTTGTGCTGGATTCTGAGAACTTAAGTCAAAATGTTTGTGCTGCACATTTTCAACAGATGCAAACAACAAACTGCCCAGCTTTCATAAGAGCTGAGAAAAAAGTCACTGCACATTCCTCAAATAGAAGCCAACAGAGCAGGGGTGGAGCAGCAAGGGGACTGGGGGGGTGCGTTGTGCACCAGGCGCACACCCAGGGGGAAATTGCCCCCGGTCCCTCCCACTTTTCCTTGCACCCCCCACCCCTCGGTGGTGCCCCCGCCCCCTTCCCACATTTACCTTAGTTCCTTTTCTTTTTCTAGTACTTTTTCAGGCTGAAAAAAGCAGTCTATTTACAGTTCAGGCTAAAAACTACCTAAGGAACTACAGTTCCCAGGAGACCTTGGGGCTCACAAGCAGCCCAAAAACCCAAAATGGGGGGGGGGCGCAGAAAAAACACACTGCGCATCAGGCGCAGTTTGGCCCAGCTACGCCTCTGCAACAGAGCCAGTTTGTTCATTCTGTAGGGCATCTTTAGCACCTCAGCCTGCATCAAACCAAAACGCAAGACTTCTTTGTATCCTGTTTATGTCATGATCAGCCCATTTCCGGTTTGATGGGCTGACCTCCAGGCAGTCACAGTTCTCTCAGAACTCTCTCAGCCCCACCCATTTCACAAGGTGTCTCTTGTGGGGAGAGGAAGGGAAAGGGAGTTTGTAAACTGCCTCAAGTCTCCTTACAGAAGAAAAAGATAGGTTATAAATCCAAACTCTTTCTAACTTTTCTTCCAAGTAAAGAGTTAACTTTGAAGAAGTTTTGCTCCTGGGTTCACTTAAACATGATGGTGTCAAAGTTAAGTAAATTTTGATACTAACTTACATTAAGATCTAAAATGTTAAAGGTTAGTTTTAATTGCATCCCAAAATTATTGTTGTTATGGTAAAATTATGTTGTGAGGTACCCTTTAACAAAAATCATTTGTAACAATAGCTATCATCAGGGTTTTTTTTAATTATTTGGAAATCAAGAAGAGTTAAGAGATTTGGGAAGATAAAATGAGAAGAACATTTTGGTATGGTAAAATTAACTAATTTTATTGAAAAGAAGATTGCAATAGGAATCTAAAATAAAATGGAAGCTCTACCCCAATTATTAGAATATGTAAATTACTGCACGGTTAAAATGTTGCTAATATGATGTTAAAGTGTAAGAGTACTAATCAAATGAATTCATCTTTCTAACACATATAAGATAAATAGCCTTAAATGCATTAATTATATGTGTAGGATAACGTATAGAAGCGGTTAAATTTTTCATTTTGGATATAACTGGAATTCTTTTGGTATAATTTATTAATGCAGTTCATTTTCTCTCTTTTTAAAAAATGTTGCTAATATGATGTTAAACTATAAGTGTACTAACCAAGTGAATTTATCTTTCTAACATATATAGATAACATCAAATAATTTTAAATGAATTAATTATATTAGTATGATAACATGTAGAAGCTGTTAAATCTTTCATTCTGAATGTAACTGGTATTCCCTTGGTATAATCAGCTGTTAATGCAGTTTCTTTTCTCATCTTTTTTGCCCTTTTGTTTTCTTCTTTTGTTTTGTGCTATGTTTATTTTGTGAGAAATACAAATTATATTTTAAAAAAGAAGAAATTGCTCCTTTTTGCACGTAGTGTTTTCTCCAGAACGAAGGAAATCTTTTCTCTCAACCACCAGGTATTGATTTCCCATTGTTAAGTGTGATTGTGCTTATACTTTACCAGACTTTCCCTCACACAGTTCGATTAAGTGCGACGATGTGGTTCTGGTTTCCATTTGCACCTGGTAAAAGAGCTAACAGGGCTGAAGAAATCATTATTATTCTCCGAAAATAAAATGACATTGGATTGGCAGATTTAAAAAAAAACATGTTGGAGAAATATCGTGATTTAGCATCATCCTTACCATTTCTTACTGCTCATGCTCACAGTGCAATCCAAAACAGAGTTAATTCCAGTCTCTACTGATTTCACTAGGCATAAACTAGACGAATTCTTTACAGGATTGCCCTGTAGTTGTCCTGCGATCTAATAGAGACCTTGGTCTGCTCTGTAGCATGTAGGCTTGCATTTAATATCATTTTGTCACGTTAATTACATTTGAAAGCTCAGTAGAGCTGGAAAAGGAGAACGTAACTGAAAGATCTTGGCCTTCTGACAGTTCTGCCCTAATGAATAATCTGGCAAAAATTGCTGTTATCAGCACTAGTAGGGTATTTCTCAAGGAGGAAACATTCTGTTGCATTGAGTCTAATGTTGCCGACTCTGGGATTTGGCAATGTCATCCCCTGAATCCATCCCCTGAACCACCTTTTAACCATCTTCACCCCTCCACCCCACTTACCTGATGATGACCACGAGTGGCAGCTTATAAGCAACCCCCTCTATCCCCAGTGACTCAGAAGCGCTTCCAGCAGCATCCAAGGCTCCAGGCATACCTTGGGAAACACAGTCTTCAGGGCACCCAGCGGGGGTTCTTTTTTGGCTCGAAGGCAGAAAAGACTCTAGTGTTTTTCAACAGCTGCTTTGGTGTTGAAGGTGAGCATCACTGAGTTTCATATTCTGAACTTGGAGGTTATGAATTTTCATGCCATCACAACTTTGGACGGGATCACAGCATGGATGGGACACCACTGTGAACCCCTGAGCTCTGTGAGAGAGGGGTGGGTGGGTGGGTGGAGAGGGAGAGAGTTGTTTTAAGATTTCGGTTCTCAGTAAGGTGACCAGATGGTCACCTTTGTGAACTGGGACGGGTGGGTAGGCGGGCGGGCGGCCGCGCGTGCATGCACGCGCAGCCGCAGGAGCGCACTGTTTTCTAGGGCACTCCCGTTTCCCGCCCTGTCACAGGGCGGGAAATGGGAGCACCCCAGAAGGCGTGTGTGGGAGGCTGCCGCACTGCCTTGCGCTTCAGAAGGCAGTGCGGCAGCCTTCCAAAAATCGGGACACTTGAAAAAACCCGCAGGACACAGGACAAATTGTTTTAAGGCAGGACTGTCCCGCCAAAAGCGGGACATCTGGTCAGCCTAGGTTCTTAGTAAAGATTCTGTTCCTATCACTCCTCTTCCCCTCCCCTCTTCTCTTTCCCCCTTTCCATTCCATTTCCCCTTCCCCTTCTTCTTTTTGTGATCCCCCTGATTCTTCCTTCCCACTTCCTCCCTTCCCTCCTTGTATGTGGATTAGGAATGGATAGATTTATAGAGTGAGGAAATTGGGCGAGGGGGAGGGGGTTATGTGTGCATATTTTACATTACTGGGAAGCCCAAGGACTTCATAGCCCCATGACAATGTAATTATAGATGTCTGAACTATTGAAGTTTTACATTGAGATGCGTAGTTGTCGTATGGCTTTATTGATTGTATTTATATTTATGGGATGTTATTGTTGTTCGCCGCCCTGACCCCAGCTTTGCCGAGTAAGGCAGCATAAGTTCAAAATAAAGTTTAAAAAGGGAAAAGTAAATATTGTTGTTCCATTAGTGCAGAGGACCCATCGAATCCATATTCTCTTGGATTCTTTCCAGAGTTGTTCCCCCTGGGGAAAAGATTGTTAGCAGCTGATTCACTCCTCTTGCCCGAACGAAAGTGGTGGTAAGAACGACGACATGAATTGGAGTGTGTTTTCAAAATGCGCAGCTCTCAGGAACCAACGGAGAACGGGGAGATTTGGAAGCAGATTCAGTTGCTCGTCCCATTGAAAACCACAGACCGCATCCCAATTGGAACACACATTTAACTGTTTCACTAGGCCCACTTTCCTAAAGCAAACCTATCTGAGGCATTCCTGTGAAAAACTGCAAGACTAAAGGGGCAGGTTTGAAACACAGGATGAAAACGGGTGATATGCCGTGTAAATTAATGCTGCTGTTCTCTCAATAGGTACTTTAAAGCTAATACTTGGAAATCAAAAGTAGCCGGATAAATTTTTACCACAACACGTTGACCTCTCAAAATAAGCAATAAGTTGCAACTCGAGACACTCTGGGGGGCAATAACTTTCACACCATCTCCTGTTCTGCTCCAATATTACTCTCTTTTTCTACAAGCGGCAGAGGCAAGGAGTGTTATTCTGCATTTGATAAAGTCACCTCTGGCTTATAAAAGTTCGTGTCATACTCTATAGGATCACATGAACAGGGGGTGCAGCAGTCAATATTAATAATAAAACCAGAGTACCCATATGAAGCCAATATAAATTATATCTACAAACTGTGAGGCTGATGAAGCCATCGAAAAACGCGAAGTAGGCGCAATGCGTTTTCCGCCTTGCGTTTGAAATAATTTGGATTTATTCCTGTGCATAATTTGGGACTCATTACTGGATATGTACAGAACACTTACTTGTGTGGATTTATATAAAACGTCGATGAATTAATATGGACTGAACATATATTCATGTATATACATGTTTTCGCATTGATTGGACACTTGCCTTATAAAAGTTGAATCGATGGGAGAGTATGAATTAAAGACTTACCTGATTTGATATTGATGATACCTGTTATGATGGTGGACTTACCTTGCGGATGCTGTTAAAAATAAGTTGGATGTTGTTAACAATAAGTGATTGTGTTTATAATTTATGAAATATAAAAAATGAACAATATTATAAGTTCATGTATATATATGCGCATATGAAAAATTAGTTACAGCCAGAGTGCAACAGTAGTTGTGGTTTTATTATTAATACTCTATAGGATACCACGGAATTCTTTGTTGCTTTAGAAGTAAAGCTGAAAGAAATCCCATATATGCATTCCAAAATCGTGCCAGCATCAACATATATTTTTCTTGCCCTGCTGTTACCAGACAGACCTGTGGTAGCTTGAGGGGGTCTGTTTTTAGGAAGCAGTGCTTTACCTGTCTCCCCTTGGTACCTTGGTAATACAGGTTAAGATGGATGCCATATCCCAGTGGTGGTGAACCTATGGCACGGGTGCCAGAGGTGGCATTCAGAGCCCTCTCTGTGGGAACATGCAAACAGAGTGCCCCACACACACATTTAGGCTGGCCTGGGCCGCTGGGCTCGATTATTAGCATTAAACCTAAGACCTAGTTTTGGGGGGAAAGTGTAGGTAACCCTGTTAAGCGCTATTAACCCCCACTGATTTTCATGCAAAGAACAAAAGCGTAATCCTTTACCTGGGAGTAAGCTCGGTTGCTGGCAATGAGGTTTGCTTCTGAGTAAACCTTCCTAGGATCGTGAATCACCCATTGGAAGAGATGCACGGTTATTTCAAAGCAAAGCCACCGACTACCACCAAGCTTACTCCTGAGTAATGCACGCCTTAGAGCCAACCGTTTTTTTCTAAACTAAAACCTCAGTATTCAGGTTAAATTGCTGTGTTGGCACTTTGCAATGAATAAGTGGGTTTGGGGCTGCAGTTTGGGCACTTGGTCTCAAAAAGGTTCGCCATCACTGCCATATCTTGAGTCTACTGTGGTGCCTATAGGGAAGGAACCGGCCTGGCAAATCCTGAGTCTCACATTGCAATGCAATGCAGTCTCACCTTGCTAATCCTATCACACCCTTCCTGCCTTGCTTCTGAGAACCACTCAACTCCTCTTTGAACTGGAATACCCCGGAATTGTGATTTCATCCATTCCAACCGAAATCTAATCAACCACTGGACACTCCCTGGCTTTGACTCATCAAGCCATCATCCACAGCATTGTCTTATCCTAGAGGACAGGAATTTTCTTTGTTTGGGAAGATTAACTCTCTTAACATTGCTGGAATGTCAGATTTTCCTATGACTAGACTATCTTTGCAGAATGTGTCTGGATCGCCTTTTGGTCTGGTTGTACTGAGTGCCAGCTGCTCCACCCCTCTTCTTGGAATTCAATGCAGGTGTTAGACTCCGTCCTTTGTACCCTCTCTTTTTCAAGAAATGGTCCCTATTTTTCCTCACTTTTTAAATCCCAGGCTCTCATATTCGCTATGTGACTGTATTTTTATCATGTGTGCATATGTAACCTCTATCTGTGGGTTCTGTGGGGCAGAACTTGGAATGAGTTTGCAACCACAAATTTTAAAAACAAAATGGTTTACTTTCTTAACATATAACACATAGCATCAACATTTAACATCACACTTCAAGGTCCGGTTCAGGTTGCATTTCCAAGTCCTTATATTTACAGTCTACTGATACTGCCAAGTCCAGTTCTTCTTTGCCAGTGGGTTGGCTCCTGAAGACTCCAAGGGCTTGATGAACAGGATTCAACATGATGAAGGTTTCCATGAGAACTCTCACCCATTGCAAACATAAAAAACCTTTAACAAGGTGTTAAGGGCTTATACAAATCAAGGTCCGAGTCTGGTAGCCTTGTCTCCTCCAAACTACATGAGCTCTGCAGCCTCTTGCTGCTTTGAGTCTCCACCCCTTTCTGGGTCAACCCATTCTGAGCATGGGGGTTACACTAAGGTGACCAGATGGTCACCTTTGTGATCCGGGATGGGGGAGGCGGCCGCGCTCGTGCGCGCAGCCGCAGGAGCGCACGGCCTTCTGGGGCTTGGCATTTCCCGCCCTGTCACAGAGCAGCAAATGGCAAGCCCCAGAAGGCAGTGCGTTCCTGCGGCCGGGTGCGCGGGAGGCTGCCGCACTGCCTTGCGCCCCAGAAGGCAGTGCGGCAGCCTCCCCAAAATCAGGA
This sequence comes from Sphaerodactylus townsendi, assembly GCF_021028975.2. NCBI lineage: Eukaryota > Metazoa > Chordata > Lepidosauria > Squamata > Sphaerodactylidae > Sphaerodactylus > Sphaerodactylus townsendi. The sequence continues at coordinate 7,569,439 of NC_059434.1, forward strand.
CAATTTGGAGAACCCATGGGACGCGGGACAAATTGTTTAAAGGCGTGACAGTCCCGCCAAAAGCGGGACGTCTGGTCAGCCTAGGTTACAGCCTATGTAGGTTTATTATTGTATTTTCTCAATAAAATTTACTTTCTGAACTCCTGTGATTTTCAGATGGAGAAAGACTTCTATAAACTGAGGTGTCAAAGAAACCAGTTACCTCCTTTCACTACTTAAGGCCTGTTACCTGCTAATTCCGCATCCAAAAGGGTTCAGACTGCATCATTTCGGGTAACACTGCAGTCTTTGTTGTGTAGATGACTATCTAAGCATACAAACAACTGCTACTCTATGCAATCATTAGGAATTTATAAGGTGAGGCCCACTCAAATTGTGGGAGGGAAAGAACAATGTGGAAATTCATCCTCATCTGAAATCTTCTCCTCCCGGATACTATAAATGCTCAAGGACTTGTTCGGGCTAATTTCCTCTTCACCCCATGTTCAACAATGTGTAAAAAAGAATTGTTCAGGGAACAGGATTATAGTTTATCACTCTTTATTTTTTAAAAAAATTTTGTAATCCAGTCTGTGCCTTATTGATGTCATAACAAGCCTAACACTCTCTTTTATTGCATTGTTTTCTAATTTTGTAATCCTGTCCTGCGACATTGATTATTACATGCCTCGCATTGTTCCATTGCACTTTTTAACCATTTGGTAATTCTCCTTGACTCACAGAAAGGAAGGCAGGGTGTCAATCAAATACATAATAAATAGATGCCTCGCCTCTCGGACCATATTTATTCTTTATCAAGAGAATTCTTGGGGGAACTTTTTCTTTGGGTTGCTAACATGTTTTGGAGCCCCAGCTTGGCCTAAACTTATCAGATCTCAGAAGCTAACCAAGGTTGGCCCGGAATAGTATTTGGATGGGAGTTGACCAAGGAATACTAGGGTCACTCCCCAGTTGGAAGGGGATGCAGAGGAAGGCAATGGCAAACCACCACTGTCAGTCTCTTGCCTTGAAAACTCTATGTGGCTCTCATAAGTTGACTGTGACTTGACAGAACACACACACACACACACACGCTTGGGGAGCCCAAGGAGTATTTAGGAGACCTTGCCTGCTCTTGGTCCTTTTGTGGTCACAAGGGCCAGCCACTGTACTCTTTGAAGGCACTGAACACATGAAAACATCCTAGTCATCCTAATTAAATATCCTCTTTATTCTAATTTTAAAAGGCATAACCATGTGGAAAAAACACCCTCACCAATCCTACAATTCCAGGTCCTCATACCACATAACCCCACCCCACTCTCAAACCCACCCACCCAACAAAACATAATCCTGGTCATGAAATGTTTGCTTGAGTCCAGCTCTGCTGATTCTGAAATGTACTTGGGCTACAATTTTGGTAAAACCTCATGGCCTATGTCAGCCAGAACATCCATAACGAATGCCTGAACTGGTTGCCCCAGTTATCTTCTTAGCACGGATCCCTTGGCTATTTCAGGGATCGTGATGGAACACCAAGAAGGAGATGGTCAGGTAATGTCCAGCACTGAAGACTTTAAACCAAAATTTGCTCTCGGGAGCAGAGGAGCAGCAGTGGCGTAGGAGGTTAAGAGCTCATGTATCTAATCTGGAGGAACCGGGTTTGATTCCCAGCTCTGCCACCTGAGCTGTGGAGGCTTATCTGGGGAATTCAGATTAGCCTGTACACTCCCACACACGCCAGCTGGGTGACCTTGGGCTAGTCCCAGCTTCTCGGAGCTCTCTCAGCCCCACCCACCTCACAGGGTGTTTGTTGTGAGGGGGGAAGGGCAAGGAGATTGTAAGCCCCTTTGAGTCTCCTGCAGGAGAAAAGGGGGGATATAAATCCAAACTCTTCTTCTTCTTCTTCTTCTTCTTCTTCTTCTTCTTCTTCTTCTTCTTCTTCTTCTTCTTCTTCTTCTTCTTCTTCTTCTTCTTCTTCTTCTTCTTCTTCTTCTTCTTCTTCTTCTTCTTCTTCTTCTTCTTCTTCTTCTTCTTCTTCTTCTTCTTCTTCTTCTTCTTCTTCTTCCTGTTAGGAGACAAGTCTGTGTACTGTGCATCAGCGGCAAATTAGCAGGGGAGCAACTGACAGACTTTGCCACTTTTGTTCTACATTTTTGATTTGGCCTGCTCCAGGCACAGTTGTGAAAAAACGACTGCTAAAGCTTTGATATCCATCCAAAATCTCTGGTGATTCTAGCAACAAGAAAGTATTTTGGAAACAGTAGCCCATTGTTCCGCCTCATATTTTGTGTTATATTTTTACCCTCACCCCTCCCTTTCCCTCAAGGAGCTCCAAGCAGGTTTTTTTGGCCTCCCAACCACCCTGTGTGGTAGCTTAGGCCAAGATTGGTTTGCCCGAGGCGACCCAGTGAATGCCAGCGATGGGCAGATATATGAACCTGACTTTTCCACAACTAAACACAACATTCAAACTAATATGCTCCTCCCCGTCAAGCCAAAATGTTTTCCCACACACACACACTATTTGTATGACATTTTCTTCATGGAAAACTTGTTCCCTTGTATGGAAATCAATGAAATCTTAAAAGGCATAGCAACAAGACTGTATGCATAAATAAAATGGTCAAAAATGTATCTTTGGCCCCTTCCACACACACAAAATAATGTGTTTTCAAACTTCTTTCACAACTGTTTGCAAGTGGGTTTTGCTATTCCGCACAGTTTCAAAGAGCACTGAGAGCAGTTTGAAAGTGCATTATTCTGCATGTGCGGAATGAGCCTATATTTTGTCTGTATCTTCATGACTGCCCATTTGGGCACCGTTTGTGAGCTTTATGCACTGCTGAAACATTGAAACTTTTAAAAGCAAAGTGTGGTTTAATTCAGCTCTCTGCTTTTAGCTGAAAGATACATTTCACACAGCTGTATTTGCACTAACTATATCAGAACTCAGTCTCAGCTCACACGGAGGCAAGGAATGGCAAACTACCTTTGAACATCTCTTGCCTTGAAAGCCCTACTGGGTCGCCATAAGTCTAGGCAGCATATACATTCCTTTTCCTTCTTCTCCCCACAACAGACACCTTGTGAAGTAGGCAGATAATTCTGAGAGAACTGTGACTAGCCCAAGGTCTCCCAGTAGGCTTCAGATGAAAGAGCGAGAAAACAAATCCAGTTCTCCAGATAAGAATTTGCCACTCATGTTAAGGAGCAGGGAATCAAACCCAGCTCTCCAGATTAGAGTAGACCTACTCTTAACCACTACAACAGTAGTGTAGTGGTTAAGGTGTTGGACTGGGACCTGGGAAACACAGGTTCAAATATCCAGTTGCCCCATGGAAGGTGATCTTGGGCCAGTTACAAACTTTCACTTTGATCCTGGCTAGTATTTTGATGGGACACTTCCAAGGAATACCAGTCATAATGTGGAGACAGGCAATGGCCAGCTACCTCCAAACGTTTCTGGCCTGTGAATTATCACCAGAATTCAGCTTCTCCTCGCAGGTCTATGATTATCTAGAATTCCTGGTGTGAGAAAAGTATTATTAATAAGGCCACACAACCCAGGTGTTAACCCTTTTCATGGAACATGGGCTTAGAATGGCATAAACCTGATTCAGATTCCACTGCAACCGCTGCTTCCGCATGGCCACGCTGGGGGTCGGGTCAGCATACATGACGCCGACCCAACCCCCTCCCGGGATCGTTCACACGAACGGTCCCGGTAATGACCGGGAAGACAGCGCTGCGCTGCGCCGTCGCCCGATTGACTTACCATCCCTGCCGCCATCCGGCACATCGCCGAGGCCAGGGGACACGCCCCCCTGCCCTGCGCAACTGCTCCGGAGTCGCAGGGCAGGGTGTGTGTGTCCCCAGGCCTCGGCGACGTGCCGGATGGTCGCAGGGACGGTATGTTGATTAGGCAAGGGGGGAGGGATGGCTCCTTCCAGCCGCTGCCATTCACACAGCAGCGGCTGGAAGCCGCCATTTTCCAAAAACCTCAGGGAGCAAGGTGGGAAAATGGCGGCTTCATGCTGCTGGGGAGGCGCGAGGGCGACGCGGCTGCGAAGCAGCTGCAATCCCCATGCGAACAGCTCCTTCGGGATGGTGTTTTTGCCATCCCCAGGGCGCTGTAAAAGGCCCATGCAGAAAGGGCCTATAGTTTCACTGGAAGTTTCAGAATCCTGAAAAGACAGAATCCTGAGACAGTCTATAAATATAAAAAAATAAATCTGAGTGGCTGTTGTTGGTCTGCCGCACTGTGTGGCTATAATCTGATCGTTTGTGCACTTAATGTTTTGCCTCCGCTGGCTGAAGGAATTGTCTAGCGGGGCCACCACAGGGTGTCCATTGGCCCAGCCCAGCCCCACCCCACCAAGCCCGGCTGAGGCCACATCTAAGCACCCCTTGGCTCTGCTCCGCCAGGTCCTGCCAGGCTGCCTGGGACCACCGCTGGCTCAGGTAAATGGGGCGCAGGGGGCACAGAGGGGCATGGGGCATGTGGGGTAGGGGTTCAGGGGCGCCATTTTGCACCAGGTGCCATTTCCCCCTGCTACGCCTCTGAGTATGACTGCCATTTCACTCATAAATCTACAGTAACACATTCATTATTGCCTGACCATTGCAGTAAAGTTCCTTTTTCTCTTTTTTTTTGTTAAATTTTGTGTGTTGCACATGCAAAGCTATGCAGGTGCAGTCAATCAAATTGTGGGATAATCGGGATTGCTGTAAGGGTTCATTTCTGCCAGCCTTTGCAACTATGCATGTGTTGTAAACAAAAAATTTTTTTTAAAAAAAGAAGCATTTTCGTGCGAAGGCACAAAAACAACCCCGATTGGGCTAAAATCATTTCTGGATGTGTGAACAGCACACATACAAATGGGGGTGGGGGGAGGAAAACAGGTCCGTTTATAATGACTGTGTGGAATCCACCAAAGTTTCTTAGGGTACCATAAAGATAAATGAATTTATTGTGGTTGAAGCTCACCGCCACCCCTCTTGGCATGGGTCAGGAAACAAATTGAGAGCCCGTGTTTGCATGCAGATGTGCGGATTACACTTTACCCAATAACCACAGAGAAATATTTATTTCTTTGGAAATGAAATGGCCGCAGCCCGGTTTATTAACATTAACAATAACAGCAACAATAATAACAGTTGGAAGCTGGGCAAGCATATGGGACACATCCTGGCCACCAGGCAGCAAACCGCTGAACCTGGCCACAGCCAGCCCCAAAGCTGACACCTCCTGGCCCTTCGGGCAGCGAACCGCTGGCCCGGCACCGTCCCCCATGGGGACCAGGACAGGAGGTTACTGGGTGCCACTTGGATGCATATCCATTTGTGGCACCCCCTCCTGCCGGGGGTAGCGAGCCCGAAACATGACCTCCAGGCCTGTGCCATCAAGCCCTCCACTACCCCCAGACCTCTTATTGAGGCCCCCGCCGCAGGGAGGTCTGGCCTGCAAGCCTGCCTCCCAATAAAGGATGTGCCCCTATGCCCAAAAAACTGCCCAGACTGCGACAAATAAGTAAAACAAAACATGCAACAACCCCTAATAACCCTAGGGAGGGTGGGTGGGTCTGTTCGCCCCTGGCCTTGCAAAGAGGCCGAGCTGAGCCAGGCACAGGCTTTTATAGCCTCCCGGCTCCCCTGTCATGTGACGGTGGAACCGTCACATGACCACCGTTCTTGGCCGAACGGGGAAGTGGGCAGACGCTCCATCCTCCCCTGCCGCAACGGGCGCCCCGGTCCAAACCGGGTGCGCTTTTTCTCAGTTTACAAGAGGGAGCCGGCGTGGAGCTACAGGCCTCCTTCTTCCAAACTATTTTACGCCTAATGCTTTAATTGCCTGTGTGAGGAATAGGATTTCTAAATGATGCCCCGTTCAAGAAATAAATCTTCTGCGAGACGTTCACATTAGCATTTCATGTTTCTCACCCCAGGTTGCGTTTTGTTATTCAATCTGCCTCAAGTTAGGAGGAAAGGAAGGCCGATAAAGCAGAGCTGGTGATGAGCAAAGGCCCCTAATGGAGTTATAAATTGAGCGTAATTGGTTTACGTGATTGTTATTAAATCCTATTTCAGCTGGTTAATGGGATTTTGTTTGGCAAGGGAATAGAGTCGATGTTATCAGATAATTTTCTTTTGAAATTGGTTTAAACTTTAGTCCTATGGATCCGAGAGTTCTAAATAAGTGTGAAGTATTTCATATTTGCTGCTCCAATACGAAAGGGGGAAGGTATCAATGCTGGGAAATTGTAGCACTATCAGGAAAATAGCTTCCATTTTTTCAGGGTTTCTTTCTTTTCTTTTCTTTTTAGACTGTGTCTCGACATGTGAAGTGGATTCCAGAGAGGGCCAGCCAGGCCTTTACCACCAAACAAAATGTTGCTTTGGAGACACAAAGCCCATCTCACAATTGCTTAAATGGTTTCAAATGTCGCATAATGAACAAAATAAATTGCCTTGCATGAAAACCAGATTTTGGCAGGAACGTAGCAGCATCTAGTTAAATAAGCAAACTGGGATGTAGTGGTACTTGGAGTCAATTTGTTGCTTTTCCAAGTATAATTGTTCCTAAACGGTTCCTCCCCAATCCTGGCGGAGACGAAGCCTCAATTCAGTATTCATGCGTACGTTGGGTTGGGGGCGGCCGCTGTTTATGCCAAGTTTCACTGGTACATTATGAATGTATTCATGCAATTGAAATACCTTGTTTCTAAACACTGTGGTTATATAGAATGTAATTAACATCAGTTACGGCTTATTAAGTCTGTGCATAATTATGCTTCTTGGCTGGAAAACTGGGGCATAGTTCACTTGAAAAACTCGCATGTGTGGATGGGTCATTACAGATATAAGGCCGCAGAAATAATTCCTGAGACCATCCAATGCTGGTTCAAGTTCACAGTTTTTTAAAAGGAGTCACTTCACACATTCCCTTTGCACATTCAGCAACCAGAAATCAAGTCCAGTTAACTGTCTGGGCATCTATCTATCTATCTATCTATCTATCTATCTATCTATCTATCTATCTATCTATCTATCTATCTATCTATCTATCTATCTATCTATCTATCTATCTATCTATCTATCTATCTATCTATCTATCTATCTATCTATCTATCTATCTATCTATCTATCTATCTATCTATCTATCTATCTATCTATCTATCTACCTACCTACCTACCTACCTACCTACCTACCTACCTACCTACCTACCTACCTACCTACCTACCTACCTACCTACCTACCTACCTACCTACCAGTCCGTCCGTCCGTCCGTCCGTCCGTCCGTCCGTCCGTCCGTCCGTCCGTCCGTCCGTCCATCATTCATTCATTCATTCATTCATTCATTCATTCATTCATTCATTCATTCATTCATTCATTCATTCATTCATTCATTCATTTGGTTTTATATATCGCCCTATCCCCAGAGGGCTCTGGTCGGTGCACAACATAACTTCACAACAGATACAGCCAGAACAGATGGAGCAAACTGTCATAGCTCCTTCCCACAAATCACCTCTCTCAAACTCCTGTGGACTGTCATTTGTAATTCTCAATGTCCTTTCTCTAGACCAGGGGTCTGCAACCTGCGGCTCTCCAGATGTTCATGGACTACAATTCCCATCAGCCAATTGGCCATGCTGGCAGGGGCGGATGGGATTTGTAGTCCATGAACATCTGGAGAGCCGCAGGTTGCAGACCCCTGGTCTAGACCACCTGAGCTATAATTCCCAGAAATTCTCAGGGGAAGGAATGGTCATTTCACAAGATTCAATTTCTCAGTCCAGCACTTTTCCCTTGGAAGTACTGAATGGGTTCAACAATAATACCTTCTATACAGACAAAAACCTACATAGGGGCATCCTTTTACTCTTCCAAGAGTATGTCTCAGGAGAATTCAGGAAAGGGCTGGGTATAAATCTTTTAGATAAATGAACATATTCACAGGATTGAAGTCCAAGCCTTAACACAGCTTGAAAGTTTTGTGCTTCTTCATTCAGGACTGCTTTGGACAATTCAAAGAAGCAGTGACAGAGGAAATGAGAGCCAGAGCAGCAGTGGCGTAGGAGGTTAAGAGCTCATGTATCTAATCTGGAGGAACAGGGTTGGATTCCCAGCTCTGCTGCCTGAGCTGGGGAGGCTTATCTGGGGAATTCAGATTAGCCTGTGCACTCCCACACACGCCAGCTGGGTGACCTTGGGCTAGTCACTGCTTCTCAGAGCTCTCTCAGTCCCACCTACCTCACAGGGTGTTTGTTGTGAGGGGGGAAGGGCAAGGAGATTGTAAGCCCCTTTGAGTCTCCTGCAAAAGAGAAAGGGGGGATATAAATCCAAACTACGACTCCTCCACTCCAGAGCAGGTGCACTCTAATCTGGGGGACCGGTTTTGGTTCCCCATTCTGCTACTTGAGCTGTGGAGGCTTATCTGGTGAACTAGGTTAGTTTGTGCACTCCAACACAGCTGGGTGACCTCGGGCGAATCACAGTTTTTCTGAGCTCTCTCAGCCCCACCTACCTTATAGGGTGTTTGTTGTGAGGGGGGAAGGGAAAGGAGATTGTAAGCCCCTTTGAGTCTCCTTACAGGAGACAAAAGGGGGATATCAATCCAAAAAAAAATCTCATTCTAATATTTCCAAGATTAACAGGTTACAAGTTTGGATATTAAGTGTGTGGAGGGTAATTTTCTTCTCAAGGTCTCCAGTAGAAAATCTCATGGTAAGGGACAAGAATATTTTCTGATTTTCTTGAGAACATCTATTATCTACCCCACCAACTGATGTCCATCATGTTACCCTTCTGAGGTACCAAATATATATATCCAGATCGGTCACAGTTTGCCCCCTTTCGGGACTATACTCTATTTTTTCCTCACCAGGAGGAAATGGATTTCCCATCCATTCATTTTTAGTTCTCAAGCTCTCGTGTCTTAGGAGAGAACTAGCTTTTATTCCTCTGGCTCTCAAGTCATTTTTGATATAGGGAGCTCAAATAATCATCACTGAGGGGGAAATACAGAGGTGGGATCCAGCAGGTTCTTACAGGTTCCTGAGAGTAGGCTACTAATTTTTTGTGTGTGCCGAGAGGGGGTTACTAATTGGTGATTTTGCCACGTGATTTTTGCCTCAGTGACGCCCCTCCTCTCAGCAGTAGCGCGCAAAACTTGAAGCAGTCTAGCAGGAGGTGCACCGGCGTGCATGGCAGCCTGTGCCTGCGTGCATCTGCATTTCACCATGATCTCACAGCGCAGTGTCTAAGGCCCTTGCCACAGCGCCCTGCCCAGGAATGCCCTGGCCCCAGAATGCCCTGTAGCCAACGCTACCACATGTCTCCTCGCCCCAGCCCCATTGGCGCTATACCACTGTTTGAATCCCACCACCATGGGAACCTGTTACTACAATTTTTGGATCGGAATGGACCTGCTGCTGCACATCTAAAGAAGAAAAGAAGAGGGGGGAGGGAGAAAAAAGGGGTAAAAGGATATGGAGGATGAAATATAAGATGTACAATATAAATCTGTAATAATCCAAAATATCAATTAAAAATATTTTTATAAAAATAATTTTTTTGGATTCCATCACTGGGGAAATATTTTGCTCCCACCTCAGGAGTCTGCCCATCGTCCTTCAGGAATGATCTATTGGTGCAGGAAAGCCGTGGTTCCCATATGCTTCCTCTGCCACTCTGTCTGGACAATATTCCAAGCGGACCTCAGATTAATCTGAACTTTTTGCTATCCTCAGCCACCTCCACATGCACTAGAACAGTGATGGTGAACCTTTGGCACTCCAGATGTTATGCACTACAATTCCCATCAGCCCCTGCCAGGATGGCCAATTGGCCATCCTGGCAGGGGTTGATGGGAATTGTAGTGCATAACATCTGGAGTGCCAAAGGTTCGCCACCACAGCACTAGAAAGTCTTCATTTTCACCATTTGGACACTTATGAAGCATGAAAACCAGGCAGAGAGGAGACCAGCTCTTTTAATTGGAATGTAATATTGGTTCTCTTTTCATTGGTTCATAGTCATTATCGGAAAGGGCTGCCTCCCGTAAGTAATGTTTTAATTAGATCACATGGCTGAACTTCACCATCCTACTGTGCTGGGGTGTTTTTAATAATTCATAGATTTGAATGATCACCATGTAAATGTCCAAAGTGGGCAGAGTAAAAGAAAACCCGAGGGCTTAAATTGCCCAGTTGTGCATACAATCTTGAAACGATCATAGCATGTGTTCATCATTATTTGTTACTGAACTACAATAAAGACACGTGAATAATTAAGGGTGTGCTACAGAGATCCCCTTTTCTAGTATGATCTCTGGGTTTTATTGAGGGAAACTTTAGGTATATTTTCCTGGGGCGGAAGCCAAACACGCTTTATTAAATACTTTCAATTATGCAGTTGCACTGTAAACATTAGCCTAACTGTATTCATATCTTTCCTAAGCAAATCCTGCTTTCCTTCTAGATCGCGTGTGTCATATCCACTTTAGCCACTCCAGGAATAAAGGGGTAGGAAATAGCTGAGGCCTGCATGTCGGAATACCAGAGCAAATGGGGAATAAACTCTTCTGCTACCTTTGTGGGGGACTGGGAACAGAGCCCAGAGGCCGTCTGGAACTGGAGAGAGGAGTTTTTGGCAGGCCTCGGAACAGAACCCAACATAAACAGGGTCTATTCATAGAAGGTGAACAGGTGAACAAGAGAACTGGCTTGAGGAGGAGGAGGAGGAGGAGGAGGGAAACCCTTTGGCTTTCCAGGTGACTAGCTCAAAAGCAATGTAGAACGAGAAGGGCCAGCAGTCCAGTTCTTTGCAGCACCCTACGCTCATCTGCCCTCCTGAATCAGAGGCCGTTTCCGCACAGCCAACTACAGCGTTGTGCTGTCGTTATCGGCACCGCTGCAGCAACGGAGCGTTCGCATGGGCAGGCGCTCTGTCGACAGTTGCGCATCGGCTGAACCCTGGGGCTTCGCACAGCTGCGCTTTGCAAACAGTGTTCTTTTCCCCCCCAGAGTAGGCATCACGGGCGTTTGGCACCAGGATTGGCCAGTGTGGGCCGCCATTGTGGAGGGCAGGCCCTGCGGCACCGATTCCTGGCGGGCGCTTCCCGCTTTACGTCAATCCGCGATACTGCTAAGTTAGAAAAGACACACGAAAGGAGTGCGATCTCTTCGAATAAACCGCTGTGGGTTTGCCGGTTACCGCTGCATTGTCATTTCTGCAGCGACGGCCATGCAAACTCCCCGCCTACAACCAGAGGTGGGATCCAGCAGGTTCTCACCAGTTTCCGAGAGTGGGTTACTAATTATTTGTGTGTGCCGAGAGGGGGTTACTAATTGGGTCCGCTTTTCCGCCTCCACGCCCTCGCCTCCCCGAGAGGCATCCTGCCTTTGAACGTGAAGGTTCCGTATAGCACTTGCGACTCATAATGTAACTCCCTGAACTGGGTTAATCCCTTTCAGGTACTGCAATTCATGGATTCTCAGCCTTTCGTACCTTTTATCTCACCAGTCTCTATCAAAGAACCTGTGTGCTTCACCATTGCTGTGTTCAGATTTGTGAGTTGGGGCATTTTCTATAATGTGATGATGATTTAGAAATGCCCTGGTGCAAAAAAATTTGGGGGGGTCGTGGTGGGTGAAGGCTGCCCATGGGGGGGGCATCCAACTCAGGTTTTGCCCAGGGCTCAGGTTTGCCTAGGTACGCCTCTGCCCCCTTTGCAAAATGGCTTATGCAAACCTGTTACTAAAATTTTTGGATCCCACCACTGCCTATAACGCTGTTTTTACCATCCTTTTACTGGCTTTTTTTGGCCCGTGCAGAAACAGCCCCAGAGTTGAATCTGCTTTCTCCCTAAAAATAGCAAAGCCCTGTACTAATGCAAATTATTGCTGCATAAATTATGTACAGAGAATACATTTGCCACTTCTGCTGCTAGCCCACAGACCACTGGAAGGGAAGAAATGTGCATTATCTCCCATAGAGATGGAGTGATGCAGACCTCAAAGGCAGCCCACCTGACCACTGATGGTACTGGCTGGAAGCCGAATGACCAGGATTCACTCTTCTTTTGTTTTCATCCCCAACTGGTAAGAAATTGACACAGGTCTGCCTGAGTCCTGTTGTAAGTATTGCTGTTTGGGCGTTTTAGTTGATAGTTCCGTGGGAATGTCAACTCAATGCATGGCAGCTGTGAAAAAGGCAAACTCTATGCTGGGGATAATTAGGAAAGAGGTTGATAATAAAACTGCAAGGATTGTCATGCCCTTATATAAAGCCGTGGTGCGACCGCACTTGGAGTACTGTGTTCAGTTCTGGTCGCCACATCTCAAAAAGGATATTGAAGAGATAGAAAAAGTGCAGAGAAGGGCAACGGGGATGATTGAGGGACTGGAGCATCTTCCTTATGAGGAGAGGCTGCAGCGTTTGGGACTCTTTAGTTTGGAGAGGAGACGTCTGAGGGAGGATATGATTGAAGTCTATAAAATTATGCATGGGGTAGAAAATGTTGACAGAGAGAAATTTTTCTCTCTTTCTCACAATACTAGAACCAGGGGGGATTCATTGAAAATGCTGGGGGGAAGAATTAGGACTAATAAAAGGAAACACTTCTTCACACAATGTGTGATTGGTGTTTGGAACATGCTGCCACAGGAGGTGGTGATGGCCACTAACCTGGATAGCTTTAAAAGGGGCTTGGACAGATTGATGGAGGAGAAGTCGCTCTATGGCTACCAATCTTGATCCTCCTTCATCTCAGATTGCAAATGCCTTAACAGTCCAGGTGCTCAGGAGCAGCAGCACCAGAAGGCCATTGCTTTCACATCCTGCCTGTGAGCTCCCAAAGGCACCTGATGGGCCACTGCGAGTAGCAGAGTGCTGGACTAGATGGACTCTGGTCTGATCCAGCAGGCTCTTTCTTATGTTCTTATGTTCTTATGTTTATATAATGCCATTGATTATGCTGAGCAGACACAAATGAGTAGAGAAAGAGATTAATGTCCTTGGAGAAGGGCTGCTATCAAGACATGGCTGAATTTGAGGGGATGGCTATGGTTTGGGAGGTGGGTGGGTGGGAACTCGGTGGTAGAACATCTACTTCTCATGCAGAAGGTCCCAGATCCAATCCCTGCCCTCTCTAGTCAGAAGGATCCAGTAATAGGCGATGGCAAAGGCCACTGTTGGGATCCCAGAGAGCCACTGCCATTCAGAGCAGACAAAACTGACTTGATGGGCCAATACATTGATTCAGGATAAGGCAGCCTCTATGTACCTATGTACATAGTCCTAAACAGAGCATCCCCCACCCTTCTACGCCCAATGACATCAATGGACTTAGAAGAATATAACTTTGCTAAGAATTTCTTTAGTAATTTTGACTGTGAATCAGGTCAGATGTCATGCAAAACTAGGAGCATTTTAGAAGAGTTTTGATTGATACACTTCCCTCCTTTCTCTCCTGCAAGGAGACTTAAAGGGGCTTACAGCCTCTTTTCCCTTCCCCCCCTACAACAAACACCCTGTGAGGTGGGTGGGGCCGAGAGAGCTCTGAAGATCTGTGACTAGCCCAAGGTCACCCAGCTGCAGTACAAAGGAACTGCATCCAGTACAAAGGAACTGCACCCAGGGCACATGTGTGACCTGCGCCCCTGCCACACCCCTGCCCACCCTCGCCACCCCCTGGAACACCCCCAGAACACCACACCATGCCCCCACTACGCCCTCGCACTGGTGCGTGCCCGGTGCAAGATGCCCGCCCCCTGTCCCCTGGGTGCTACACCACTGCTCAGCTGGCAAGTATTGGAGTGCACAAGCTAATCTGGTTCACCAGATGGCAGGGAATCAAACCCAGTTCTCCAGGTTAGAGTGCACCTGCTCTTAACCACTACGCCACTATAACCATAATCTGTTCCAACGCTTTCTCATGATATGCAAACGCAGACATCATGGCTTAACCCTGAGCCAGAGAGTTTGGTGGAAGATGTGGAAGAATGTACGTATAAAGTTAGCAAAGCGATCTGTAGAGGAATCGAAGGTGGGCTGACTGACATTCGGTCTGAATCATTTCCCATTCCTGACAAAGAAAATGCAGGTGCAGTCTGAACTCTGGGCTGGGGTGACCTCTATGTTATTTATCACCAGGAGGCCTCCCTGATATTTCCGTGTGGCAGAAAACTGTCTGTGTGAACCTGCTCCAACCCATCAACTTCCCTTCCTCTGGAAACGAGGACTCTCGCATTCCTTGTAGGATTGGGTATCAGGATAAACGTCTCTCCCCACAGATACATCACCCCAAGTTAGAAAGTCAGCAAAGGGGACACCGAAAGGATCAATGGGTTTCCCATGATCTCCGTTCACAAGTGCAACATTATGTTCAAAATATGATGAATGAACAATCCCAGACTAAGCCCGGTGATGACTTGTCGACTCCCTCGTTTTCCCGCTGTCATGATTTTACATGTTATTTCCGTGGCAGCCGTGCAAATCAATTAGAACTGGGAAAAAACAAACTCCTCCAGAAATGCATGTCACCATTGTTTGAAGAAGCAAGCCCCATTCCAAGGATTCCATATCTCTGTGTTCATCTCTAGAGCGAGGAAGAGACTCCTGTAGTCACTTCAACCACAAGTCAGGCCTGAGAGACTCAGATGCAAGGCGTCGCAGTGAGCTAAGTGTATTGGTTTAATTGTCTGATGCTTTATTCAGTCGGCTGCTTTGTACATGTGAAGCAATCATCATTATCTAGACAGAGTAGATATACAAGCAGATAATTTGCTACAGCGTACGAACTGCTGAAATGGATTTGGATGAGCCACGCTCTCAGACCTCCATTAGCAATCCTGGGACATTCATAACGGAGAGTGAAGTTACTGTTGTATTCATATACATTCATACACATTCATAGACATTATTCACAAAGCTCCCCAAATAAGACAATGTTGATTAATTAATTAATTGTTGTTGTTGTTACCACACTGACCACAAGCTGATAACCATATTAGCTTTCTGCTGGCCTAAAGTCTATAAAAATATTTTGATCTACTAATCAAAATATCTGTGATCTACTAGACCAGGGGTCTTCAAGCTATGGCCCTCCTGATGTTCATGGACTACAATTCCAATCAACCCCTGCCAGCATGGCCAAGTGGCAGGGCTGACGGGAATTGTAGTCCATGAACATCTGGAGGGCCATAGTTTGAAGACCCCTGTACTAGACCTAAAACTCTATTTTTTTTTTCAGTACAGACAACCATTAACAGCAAGTGGATTCTAATCTGGAGAACTGGATTTGATTCTGCACTCCTCCACAGTTAAGTGGCAGACACTTAACTGGTGAACTGGATTTGTTTCCTTTCTCCTCCACATAAAACCTGCTAGGCGACCTTGGTTCTCTAGTCACTGTTCTCTAAGGACTTTCTCAGCCCCACCTATCTCACAAGGTGTGAGGAGAGGAAAGGAAAAGGAGTGTGTAAGCTTCCTTGAGTCTCCTTACAAGACAACAAGGCAGGGTATACGTCCAAAATCTTCTTCTTCTTCTTCACACCCGGGCTGCTATCCATTATGCCTTCCTCCAGGCCCACATGAGGCCAAAGTCGCGTGTCACAGCAAGCAGTGGTGGGATCCAAAAAATTTAGCAACAGGTTCCCATGGTGGTGGGATTCAAACTGTGGCGTAGCGCCAATGGGGCTGGGCAGGGCACGACGGGGGCGTGGCCGGGCATTCCTGGGTGGGGCATTCCTGGGCGGAACTGTGGCAAGGACGCAGCCGCTGCACTAGTCCTTGGGCGGGAAACGGATGCACGCAGGCGCAGGCTGCCACGCACGCCGGTGCACCTCCTGCTAGACCGCTTCAAGTTCTGCGCGCTACTGCCGAGAGGAGGGGCGTAACTAAGGCAAAAATCACGTGGCAAAATCACCAATTCGTCACCCCCTCTCGGCACACACAAATAATTAGTCACCTACTCTCGGGAACCTGTGAGAACCTGCTGGATCCCACCTCTGCCCCCAGGGTCTTAAGATGTTACTGGTCACCAATGTTGTAAATTAGTATTTATCATAATGTCTTTTAAAAATTGCAATTTAGATGAACGATGCTCCTTCCCAGCCTGTCAGCATCCTCAATGGGCCTTCACGTACTACTGAGGGCTCTGCCAGCCACTCATGGCTCCGGGTAGCTAGCAAATTACTCCAAGGATGATTTTTCCTCCTCTTTTCATTTTTTTTCAATGGGAGCTGGCAGAACACAGCAGCCCTGGGCTCCCTTCACACCATCAGAAATCACATCAAAGGCCTTTAACCACTTTTCCCTCTACCACCATCGCTGCGCGCTACTCACTACGCAGGTCATTTCTGGCGCACGCCCTGGCTTCCCCAGTCAAAAGGCGCCGTTTTCTCCAGCGCCAGGAATGACGCTCGCTGAGGGGGCGCGACAGCGGCAGCGTCAGGGCGGCTGCGTTGTCGCCGCCCCTGTAATGGGGAGTGCCCCGGGACCCCGCGCTACTTGGCCCGAGTAGCGTGCAGCAGAAGTTAAGTGGGGAAAGGCCCAAAGGTAGAATTGTAGGGAAAGACAGTGAAATTGTAAAATCGGGGGGGGGGGAGTGTGCATAAGGGGGAGAAGATAAATCAGATGCAAAAAAAGGAACTGCTCCTGAGGCGGGGGGGTGTCAAAGGCATCCACTCAACTCTGGGAACTGTTTGGTGCTTTCCACACAGACACTTTAAAATGTTTTGAGGCAGGACATAAAACATTTCTCCATAGAGTTCCACGTTGTTTCCCCCCCCCCCAAAAAAAAATCTTTGGTTTGCAGCCTCAAAATTGTTTAAATCAGAAAACTTTTAGAACAGGAATACCATATCTTATGGGGCAAGCAAATAATTCACCCTCATCCCTTTCAGTTGGAATAGTACCTGAACAGGGGCATATAGCCAGGGGTGGGATCCAACCAGTTCTAGAAGTGGTTACTAATTTTTTCTGAGTGCCGAGATCTTTGCCCAATAGGGACTGGAGGTGCGGGTGTGCAGCGGCACCACTGTTTGAATCCCACCACCATCGGAACCTGTTATTAAAATTTTTGGATCCCACCACTGCATATAGCTAAATATCTCGAATAATTAACTGAACCCCAACAGAGATGGATTATCACAAGGGCCAGATGCAATACTTTCCCATCGGCCATTACGAAGGGTCGCTATTTATCTATCCCTCTCCAGAATCGGGTTTGTCCACACTGCAAAAATCAAGTGGAGGCTCTTGCTCACGTTATACTCGACTGTCCAAGATATGTGGGTGTTAGGAGTTTCTCTCCTTGGCTGGCCCTAGACAAATCTGAAAGAAATGCTGACAACTCTGTTGTGGAGCTTTTGTTAAATAACACAGAGGCCGTGCTCTTGGAAAAAGTAGCAAAATTCCTTTTACAAGTGACCGAACTTTCTAAGTAATGTCTAATGCTAGATACAGTTTCTCTGTCTGTGTTCTGATCATATTCTTGTTTTGTACATTACAAATGTCTGGTAACATTCTAGAGCTCATTTTATATGCCTAATAAAGGTTGTTGTTGTTGTAGTTGTTGTTGTTGTTGTTGTTGTTGTTAAATGAGTGGCTCCCAAACTTTTTCAGCATGGCACCCCCCTGGTTTCATAAACCTTTCCCCAGTGCCCCTTATCCTACCCTAGGAGCAGCAGTGGCGTAGGAGGTTAAGAGCTCATGTATCTAATCTGGAGGAACAGGGTTGGATTCCCAGCTCTGCCGCCTGAGCTGTGGAGGCTTATCTGGGGAATTCAGATTAGCCTGTGCACTCCCACACGTGCCAGCTGGGTGACCTTGGGCGAGTCACAGCTTCTCGGAGCTCTCTCAGCCCCACCTACCTCACAGGGTGTTTGTTGTGAGGGGGGAAGGACAAGGAGATTGTAAGTCCCTTTGAGTCTCCGGCAGGAGAGAAAGGGGGGATATAAATCCAAACTCTTCTTCTTCTTCTTCTTCTTCTTCTTCTATAAAAAGCAGTATTCAAAATAGAGGTTTATGTGACCAAGTAAGATAATAACAATAAAATTAAAAGCAGTAATAATTAATTGCACATCTATTCAAAATCTAATTAAAACTTTTTAGGCTAATGTATTCAACAAAATTAATGAACTTGACCCAGTGATACCAACTTTTCAGCCAGGAAAAACATTCTGATAGTTTCCACTAGATTTGCCAGCATGTTCCATACCTTGCTCTATTGTAAATAAGTGAACAATTAAAGGGCCACTCCTCCAGCACCCGACTACAACCCTACTGCATCTTAGTGCCCCCTAGGTAATTTCACTGCCCCCAGGGGGCTGCACCACCCACTTTGGGAACCACTGTTTTAAATGTATCTCCAGCGTGTTGTCGTGGTTAAATGCAGGTGGATTCTAATCTGTAGAACCGGGTTTGGTTCCATACTCCTCCACCTGAGTGGCAGAGGCTTATCTGGTGAACCATTTGTGTTTCCGCACTCCTACATTCCTGCTGGCTGACCTTGGGCTAGTCACAGTTCTTCAGAACTCTCTCAGTCCCACCTACCTCACAAGGTGTCTGTTGTGCGGAAAGGAAGGGAAGGAGCTTGTAAGCCACCTTGTGTCTCCTTACAGGAGAGAAAGATGGAGTATACATCTAAACTCCTCCTCCTCCTCCGCTTTCTCTTCTTCTTTCTTCTTCTTCTTCTTCTTCTTTTCAGAGGCCGTTTCCGCACGGCGTTGATGGGGGTTGGGTCGGCGCATTCCACGCCGACCCAACCCCCCTGGGACCGTCCACACGAACAGTCCCAGAAACAGCCGGGAAGACGGTGCCGTGGAGCGCTGTCACCCGGCGGACCCGGCGTGTCTCTGGCCGTCTGGCACGTCACCGAGGCCTAGAGACACGCCCCCCGGCCCTGCGCGACTGCTCCAGCGTCGCAGGGCAGGGGGGGTGTCCCCAGGACTCGGTGACGCCCGAACGGCCGGAGACAAGGTAAGTGAAGGGTGGCAAGGGGGGAGGGCGCCTTGGAGCCGCTCCAAGCTGCCTTTTTCCGAAAACCTCGCTTCCCGAGCGAGGTCGGAAAACGGCAGCTTCGCGCCAGTCGGGCAGTGCGAGGGTGGCGCGGCTGCGAAGCAGCTGTTTCCCAGCGAATAATGGCTCCTTAGGGACGGCGCTAAGGGCTGTCCCCAGGATGTTTACATATACCGCCTTCCGTGCTGCCAGGGATTTGTATGGAAAGGGCATATTACCACACACACCTACAAGAAAGGAAGAAGACTCTTGAAGCAAACACAATCCGTCTTCACAATTGCCGCCTCCAACACCATTTATTTACTGTACATTTATTTCCCATCACCAAAGCCTCATGTTGAAAAGCAGACTACAAAGCTCATCCTTGCGGGCCCCAGTCTTCAGAAAGCTTCTTTGCCTCTCTTGGCAGCAGACCGCAAAAGCAACAACCCAAGGGCGAGGCATGAAATATTTTCATTTATTTATTTATTTATTTATTTATTATTTCATTATGGATTTCTATTCTGCCCTATCCCCAAAGGGCTCTGGGCAGGTTGCAACATAATTAAACATTCCACAGACATTGAACTATAAATCCAAATTTAAAATTAACCTATTAAATAATTTAATTTTGTAAAAAAATAAATGCTGTGATGGTGGTAATCTAATAACATGAATTCAGGGGATCAGAGCTCCTAGTATTTGAAGAGGGACAAGGGCAAATCAATCCCCAAACCAACAGCCATGCCTGCCTCTTTCCCCAAGTTCACTTTGTCCTGTTCACTTGTTGCAGGTAAATTAGAAGATGTTGCAATAACACTGTGACAGGCTAGGAGTGAAGTCTGCATGACAGGAGGCAATTAAGGCGTGCGGGCAATTTGCATAACCTTCTGCTTGTCTACAGAGGAAAGTTCAAGCTCTAATCCACCTTGCAAACTGCTGTCATTAAAGTACAGAGGCTCTTGGATGCAATTGCCATATGCTTTGGAGTGCATCGTTCCTGTTTATAATGACAGCACTGCTATAAAACTGTACTATTCTAGATGCCTTTGGATCCAGAATGGAGCTATTTGCTTTCTTGCCATCTGTTTAGTCAACAGCCTGATTAGAGGAGGGCTTGAGAATTATCTGTGATGAGGACGCAGAGTCAGGGGATCACAAACCAGGTGGCCTGGAAGTGGCAGATAGAAGAAGCAGAAGAAGAGTTTGGATTTATATCCCCCCTTTCTCTCCTGCAGGAGACTCAAAGGAACTTACAATCTCCTTGCCCTTCCCCCCTCACAACAAACACCTTGTGAGGTAGGTGGGGCTGAGAGAGCGCCGAGAAGCTGTGACTAGCCCAAGGTCACCCAGCTGGTGTGTGTGGGAGTGCACAGGCTAACCTGAATTCCCCAGATAAGCCTCCACAACTCAAGCAGCAGAGCTGGGAATCACACCCGGTTCCTCCAGATCAGAATGCACCTGCTCTTAGCCACTACACCAGATAGGATTGTGGTACCTTATTGACAGGTAAGAGAGGCCAGTCAGGTGGGAATTGGGTGGGATGCTAGCTCATTGATACTTGAGGGAATGAAAGGCTGTGAGTGAGGTTACCTGACTTTTCACTGCAAGGGCTTTAAAGGCAGGCAAGATTTGGGCGATCCACAATGGGTGTTTGTCTTTTGTGCAGAAACATTAAAATTCTGGAGCTGGGCAAACTGGCAACAAGACAGATTCCGTTATATATTGCAGAATCTAACCAGGGGTGATCACTTGGGCCTCAAATAATATTTGGTTCTGCGGCGAGTTTATCTGACTACTGATCGTCCTGCCATATTTTCATCAAGATCTTCCAGATTTATCAGCAAAATTTGTAAGAAACTGCAGCATATTGAATGTTGTTGTCACATGTCTCTGTCCCATTTTGATCCTGACCTTCCTCCAAAAAGATAAGAGGGAGTGCTACACAGTTCTCCCTTCCCCGTTTTAATCCTTGCAACAACTCAATGAGGTAAGTCAGAATGAGAGAGCAAGAGAGCGGGAAAGAGAGAGCTCTGTGTTCCTTGACATTGTGGGGATCTGAACCGAGAACTCCCAGATCCCATTACAAACATGTCAGCCAATGCACCATGATCATCTCTTTTGGACTGTATGGGCCCTTCCGCACTGTAGGATTCGACCTTAGATCGACTTGTGTCTGACCCGGGTACTCCGCACAGCCGTAGCGTCGGACTCGTGTCTGACTCGACTCACCCCCCCTCGCCGTGAAATTTTTGAGCTCGACTGGGGAAGTCGAAGCCTTCCACTCAATAACATGGGTTGCACTCTGCTTCGTCGCTGAGGAATCTTCCTCACTTAATTCCGCCAGCCAACGTCATTACAGCACAGTATTTCGCAAATGTGCAGAACGGGAGACTTTTGGCAGTGGCGAGAAGCGCGCCTTAAAAAACCCAGTAACAGCAGAGTTGAGCTCAGGTAACTCAGCAACCAATCGGGACACAGCGCAGGGAGGTGGTCCCGCCCTCTGAACTCGGCTCCGGAGATATGAGTCAGCTGCTGTGCAGAGAACGGAGGAGTCGAGCTCAGGTAACGGATTTCCTGAGTTGCCTTGTGTGTGCGGAGAGGGCCAGGTAAGTTGTGGGAATGGTATGCTAGCACCCTGTCTCCTCAGATTTTAGAAACTAAGCAGGGTTGGTAATTAGATGAGGGACCATCAAGAAAGACTTAGCGGAAGAAGGCAGACAGACTGCTTTATTACGGCCATTAGGCCAGCAAAAAGAAAACAGAAACAAAATCAAACTATACACATGTACAGAAATCCATAGTATAAGACCTATATGCAAAAATATCCTCAACTTGTAACATTATTAGAATCACCATCATGCAGTATGGCTCTCTGCCTTAACATGGATCTACGCTTATTATGTGCCAACATCAAAATCTGGCTGCCTGCTGAGATATAAAGGAAACTCGGTCTTCCAATAAAATTCTTACAAAAACTGAATCAGAATTGACTATGATTGAATTTGTATAATGAGTTAACAGTGGTTGAGTGGAAGAAGGCCATGACAACCCTCCTCCTCTTCTCACTTGCCCAGAAAGTAATGAGTGCCTACAATTCTACACGAAAACACACACATTTTCAGAACGCCACTTCCATTAGGTGGTAGTCTACCATGTTCTGTGGAGGCTTCCCAGCAAAACATCAGAGCCAACTATTTCGAGTGTCTCTTTCTGGACACAGTGTGTAACAGACTTCCCTCTGTGATACACCTCTGAAGATGCCAGCCACAGATGCAGGCGAAACGTTAGGAACAAGATCTACCAGACCACGACCACACAGCCCGGAAAACCCACCTCAACCAGTTGAATCCGGACGTGAAAGCCTTCAACAATACATCTTTCAAGTGTGTTTTCATGCTTGAGTTTCTAAAGAGGACATTAAAGAACAAATCCAAAATGGCTTCCTTTACTACACTCTGGCCACCGAATGATTTTTAATGAGGGGTTAGCCAAAATATTTCTCTTTAAATGCTATGAGAACACGGGCGGCTGAGGCTTGTAGCAAGTTAATTTCAAGGCTAACACACACACACCCGGCCCTGGTAAGGTATTTTAAGGGAAAACTGTTCCCGATCTGTTGTTTTCTGGTTAGCCTGGACTAGGAACGAAAACAATTTTTCCACGACTCCAAGCGGCATGAAGCATTATGAAACCAGTACGGTGTGAGCAGCTGGTCTGTGTTTCAATGTTTTCGGAAGATTTTTTTTAAAAAAAATACGTAAAAGGAAAAGATCTCCGCTAAAATGTCAGGGAGTTTTCAAGAGCAATGACTGTTCTGCTTTGGCTTTTCCTGTAGTTATGTTTGCCTTCTGAGGGTGGGAACCGCCAGGGTGAATCCTCTCCAATAACCACACTAGACACTTAGCTGGGATAGCCATTACATTATTTGTATAGCCAACCACAAACAGAAGCTGCGGAGATGCGCATGGGTCTTGATCTGGCTTCCGTTGTTTCATAGCGAAGTCTAATGGATGCCCTGTATTGGACTTCTCGCCTGAAGGCGCCTGCCTACCGGCGGACTTCCTGGCAAGAGAGGTGATCCCCATTTTGCCGCTCGCAGGGCGTGTTGCCTGCCGCCACTCCCAGATCATTACTTCCATGCCACCGGCCAAACGGCTATGACAGAAAAATTGCAACAACCGGCCAAATCCAGGGAGAGGTGGTATAAATCGCTGGCTGGTCAAGCATTACGGCCAGAACAAAGGAGGGCTTCCCTTTAAAGGCCGCCCGTTCTCCTCATATGACGCGCCAGCCATCAACATGGGCTTGCTTCCGCTTCACAGTTGTATGAAGCGTCACCTTGGTTCCAACGACCTGCACCCCCCAGAGGCAACCGCAGCCGGTGGGTGATTCACAGCTGTTCTTTGGCTTGAGTGGGAACCGCCAGTAACTCTTCCAATAACCACACTAGACACTTAGCTGGGATAAACATTTGGCCATATTTTCATTTTATTAGCCAACCACAAACAGAAGCGGAGGCGCAGTACGGGTCTCGCCTGATTCACCTGTCTGTTTCATAGCTTAAGCTCCGTCGGGCGATGCCCTGTATTGGACTTCTCGCCCTGAAGGGCCTTCCTGCCGGCTGACGCTTCCGCAAGAGGTGATCCCCATTTCGTCGCTCGGCAGGCGTTGCCTCGCCGCCATCATCGCACTCCCAGATCATTACCCATGCGCCACCAAGAGCACGGGGCGTCGCCCCCCGCCCCAAACGCCTTCCTACCCAGAGCTAGTCCTGCAGCGCCCCCCGCTGCGAAACTAGAGGCGGTCCATCCTTGTCCAGACAGATGGACCCCATCCTCCCAGTAAAGAGCCAGTTCCTGAAAGGAAATAGCCGGATGAGCAATGCACCTGCCGCCAGCACCCAACGAACCGGGAAACTGCCCGGCAGATCTTCATCCTGGCCGTGCTCACGCGGCCTGGCCCCACACGCCACACCTGCCTTTTCAGAGGCTGGGACCAAAATATCACGGTGCCCGGCAGAAGCAGGGGCAGTGCCCCAACACTGGACAGCATGTCGTGGAGGAGCTGTATCCACGAATTTCCGCAGATTGTTTTCCCAGCTGGACGATAACCGCGGTGGTATGCCACGGCTGTTCCCGGAACGCCAAGCTGTTGCAGGAGCGACGCCCAGTGCCTGCCTCAAATCCGCACCCAGTGAACAGTCGCCCGTGGTTGCCGTCCCAACGACTCTCCCCTTCTGGAGGTAGCCACGTAGCAAGATGCCCAATGCACGATGCTATGGCCCACGATCCAGACCTGCCGGCCTGCACGACCTGTCAGGACTTAAATGTAAAGAATTACTGGAAGGGGAAGGGTCGAACGTCGCCCTCGTATGCAGAGACTCGCCATCTGCCCAGCTCCTGGATCCCGGGTCCGGAATACCCCAGGACCGCCACCGTAGATGCAGTTCCGATCCGAAAGGAGTGCAACCTGTACGAGTTGGGTGGAACCCCCAGCCTGGCCAGGGCTACGGGAGCACCCCCGCCAGTTGGTGTAACGGGAGAGAGGGTGTGCTATTCCGTGCTCAGGAGCAACCTCGCCTCGGGCGGGGCTGCCAGGTAGGCCCCGGGGGTTGGCATCACTGCCGGATCCACTCCCCCGGGCCGCGAAGGTCACTCCTGCACCCCCCCGTGCCTGGCTGGTCGGTCTGGACCGCTGGGCCAAATCTGCCCGCCAGATCCATACGCTTACATCCCTCATCCTTGCAGGGCCGCCCCTGGCGCATCCTCCGAGTGCGCCACCAGCTGTGGACGCTCCCCCCCCAGAAAGCTGCGGGAGAGCCGCCCTGAATAGCCAGTTGCACTCTGTCAGGCAAATTACCAGGGCCCCGGCGAGCCGCCAAGGGGTCTGTGGGTCGGGTTGCTGCCGCCGGCCGGGCGGTGGTGGGCGACTTGCTCCATTCCCCTCAGGGCCCATCGCACCCTGAAAGAGGAGGATGGGTCCCGGATGCCCACTGCCTGACAGTAGAAGGAAACTGACAGAAGGAAGGGAACTGACTGTGGAAGGAAACGAACGCGGCGTCCTGATGGCCTCCCTCTGAATACCGGAGCCTGTCGTGTGCTGCAGGATTGCCGGCTCGCTGAACTGTCCCTGGTCGTGCCCTGCAGGAACTCCGCCGTCCGCCCCAAAACGTGTTCAAGGCCCATGATAGGCCCTCTGCGTTGACGGGGCCAGGGAACCGGTACGTCATGGATCAACGCATCGTGCTGCCTGCACAACTCTTTATGGAACTGCCTGCGGTTTCTAGCAACAAGGCGTTCAAACCTTCTGGAAGTTGAAAGGTCGGCTTTTCTCGCTCTCGGTCCCTTGAACATATTTCTAGCTGTTTAAAGTGACGTTATTGACTAGGCAATGCTGCCACGCAACTGTATGTATAACTCCAAGGGACCTTGGAGGACTGCTTGCCATCGACCCGTATTGTGGCCTGATCGTCACACCAACGGAGTACCTTCTAGTCCCTAAATAGCTGTCCCCAAAATGTATACCGCCCCTAAAGCGATAGGAAAGCATCAGGATGCTGGTGTCCCCGGATGCCTGAGTCCGCTTCACCCTGGGGCCACCGCTAAGCGACACCAACGTCAGCCTTCGGCAAAACCCCAAAACCCTAGGGCTCCTGCGGCATCGAGAGAGCTGGACCTGGAGCACGGAATCCCTGTGGTAGCCTGGTTTGCCATTACATGGTCACCCCGCTGGAAATGGTTGAGAAACTCCACCCACACCACCAGGTCCTCCTTAACGCCCTGGCAACCCCGGCGCGTGGTGTAGTTCCATCTCCCCGGTGGCCCGGCCAAACAGGGTACATCACCGGGGCCTGTGCCACTCAATCCTGCATGCAAAGTTCAGGTGACTCCAGAACGGTTTGAATTTCTCAGGGAGAGCATTCTGTGCCAGCCCCCATTGCTGCCACGAGGGATCAAGCTGCGGCTACTTTGGTCAAGGGGCAGCCGGAGACGCACTTCGGCTTCACTGTATCCAGGTAATGCCCAGGAACACCAAAGATGTGGCCGGGCCTTCCGGTTCTTTCGGCGCTAGGGGGATCCCTAGCTCCGCCGTGACCACAGGGCCGGGTAATGGCTACAGCATGGTCCAGAGATGCATACCTAACCGAACAGAGACGGGGATCGATGCCATCGTTCACCAAAGCCCCGCAGGCGTGGTGGGGCAGGCAGGCGGACTCACCAGCACCTACCTGGCTGCCGTTTGGCACTACCCCTGCGGGGATACCCGCAAATTAGGGTAAGGTGGTTCGGAGGCTTGTAGGCCACCGCTACCGCTGCAGAGCTCAAGGTTTTTTTTTTTGTAGTTCGCTACCAAGCCACGGGCGGCGGCGGCGGAACCGGCGGTTGGCCAAGCACGCTTGTGAACCTGTTGGGCCAGCCTCTCTTTGTGGAACAACCGGGTTGCCTGGACCGCCTGCCCCTTTGGCACCGGGGTCAGTGGTGGGCCGGGCACCTCAAAGGACGGGGTGCCTTTCAGGCCGGAATCCCCCGGGTGCCTCCCATGACACTGGTCGCATGCATGCTCAAACTTGCACACAGGGCGGGAGCGCTTTCCCTGATTATATTCCCAGCATACTAGCCGCCCATGCCCCAGCTTGGCACCCCCAGGCCACCGCCCGCGGGCCTGGACCCTGTTTGGTGAATGCCTACACCTCCAGGGTCCATATGCGTTGCTCGATGACATCCCACCGGGCAGTGGCCGAGTGGGAGTTTCTCTCTGACGGCGGAATTTCTTCATCATATCATAACCAATGCCGCTGCGCCCGGGCGCATGGGATCTCGCCTCCAGCACGAGCTCCATGGACTCCCAAAACCGCCATGCCCTTTGGAAGGCTGCCGGCAGCCTAACGCTCAAGTCCGCCCCATTCAACCACTTCCTGCGTCGTAATGTCAGCGGGCGAAGGCGCCATGGGGCCCGTTTTTCCTCCCTCAGAACTCCCTGGTTGCCCCGCTGGCTTGGCCCCTGTCGAAGACGCCAACATGCCAGTACTCCAGCCACAGGCTCGGGCCGGATCCGGGCTTCTGCTGCGTGCGCCACCCTGCGGGTAGCCGGGCCCCCCCAAGTGACCCCCCGGACTACGCTGAGGGGCTTCCAGCCAGTCCCATCCCTTCCTCCGGGCCTGGCTGGCGAAATAATCTGGGAGCACCGGGATGGCTGCCCTGTCATACCAGAACGCCATCGGCATGTGCCACCGCTCACTGGGTCGCTCTCACTTTCAGACGGCACGAGCGCATTCCCTCGAGCCGGGCCATGACAGCGCAGCAGCTGGCCGCAGAGATCTCGGTCGCGACCGCCGGGCCGACGGAGCCATGTTCATCCCGGTCTCCCCCATCTCCTGCTGGATTCGGTCACCAGCCGCCCGCCGGTAGTGTACCGGGCTCTCCTGCGGGAAGAGAGAACCTTCCCCTGCAGCAGGGCTCCCACCTGTGCAGGCTCCCGCGGTGTTCAAAGCGGGGAGGGCGCTGGCGGCAGGTGGGACTTCAGCTGGCCTCCTTCCTGAGGGCCCTGGCCATATCCTGGACCGCCATGTTGAACTGTCCTTCCCGGTGGGCTGCCGCCTGAGGGGGGGATGCCCAGGCCAGTCCCCGGAAACCCCGGTGTGGGGCGCTGGTTCTCGAGGTCCGCTCAGACCTCTGCCCTGGCTGGCCGCCAGGGTGACCTCGGAGGATACGCTGGCGCCAAGATGTTAAAAATTCGCCCCGCCCCCCCCCCGATGACGATCCCTAACTTGCGCTGCTCTGGCACGCCTCCGTGGCCTCCCAAGTGACCCCTTGTACTCTTTACAGAAGGCATCCCGCCAGAAGTCGGGCTGGTGGGTCGCTGGGTGATTCCAGACTCCCCGGGCCCCCCCCGGCGACGGGTTGCCCTGTCCTCGGGCCCGCTGGCTGCTCCTGCCCTGCGCTGCAGGTGTTCCATGAGTAGGCAGGTATGAACGGGTGGACCACTGGGCGCTGCCGGGCAGAGTGTGTGGTGAGCTAACCAAACGCAGTGACTCCGGCGAAGTCCTGAGGCTCCAGCCGCTCTCAAACCCCACTGCTGACTCACACCCCTTAGGGAGGGAATCCGCGGGAGGGGGGCTGCAGCAGCCGCTCGCCAGGCCGTGGGTGCAGGCTTGCCGCCTTCTGCTGCTGGGAGGGGATCAGAGGAGGTCCCAAGGGCGAAGCGGGATCGGAAGCGGCGGCCGCCTCCTGAGAAGCGCAGCTCCCCCGCCAAGCGGGGCGGGTAGGTGGGCTTAAGAAGGCCCGCTGCTCCGCTACAGCGGCCATGGGTGCCATGCCCCCATCCCCGCCAGCGAGGAGGAGGCTTGGCCCGCCAGCCCCGGTTCCATGGCCCCCCATCCCCCGCCTCCAGGAGGGGCGCGGGTGTCGGCCGCCCAGAATGTGCCACTGCAAGAGAGCCCCTGCTGTGGAGGCGGGCAGGCCCGCCGCCCACCAGCCAGCCACCACGGGCGCCATGGTTCCCCGCCCCTCGGCGCAGCCGGGGCGAGATAAGATGGCCGCCGCCTGGGCTGCCGCCGGGCCGAGAGCTCCCCCCCGTCGGAGGGAAAGGAAGTAGGTTATCGGCTCGGCCAGCCGCATCACTGCCATTACGGCTTCTACCGCAAGCCGGGGCGGGAAGTGCCGGCCTCGCCAAGCCAGTCAGCTGCAACCTCCGGGCCGGGCGGGTGGAACCGCCCGCTAAGCCCGCCACAGTCGCCTGGTTAATTTGCCCCGCCAGCGTGCTGGGTGAGCGGCGTCGCGCTCCGCCGCCGGGCCGTAAGGGTGTTCCCCGCCTCGGGAGGTGGGAAGCGAAACCGCCCGCTGCTCGCCAGCCGCCGCTTCGGGAGCGCCACCACTCCCCGCCTCGTGACTCGGGCGGAGGCGGCGCGGCCTGGGCCGGGCCGAACCTCCCCCCCGCCGGGAGGGAGTGGGCCGGGCTCGCTCGGCCAGGCCGGGCCGCGAATACTGGTGGCCCGGGCTTCCCAAGCGGGCGGGCGGGGTGGCGCTACCCAGGGGCCAAGCCGCAGGAGCCCCTCCCTTGGCTGGGCGGGAGGGGTGGCGGCTGGGTCGAAGCTGCCGCTGCTGAGCTCCTCCCTGGCCGGGAGGGAGAGAAGGAGGCCCATGCTCAGCTAGCCGGGTGGCGGAGCGTCCCTGCGCCTCGGGCGCGAACGGGGGTGGCAGGGCGTGAGGCAAGGCCGCCCGGCCGAGCCGCCACTAAAACTTTTTCCCCCTTTGCTGGGAGGGAATCCAACAGGCCACCCGCCAAGCAGGCCGGGCCGAGGCCATTAGTACAGGCAGGGCAAGGGCGGAGGCGGGCGCCGGGGCTTGCCCTGCCGAGCGCCACCGCCGACGAGCCGCCAAGACCCCTCCTGGCGATCGGCGGGAGAGAAGCCCCCGTGATGCCGGGCTGCACGGAGGCGGCGGCCGGGCGCCATGCCGCTCACTGAAAAGCTGCCTCCTGCAGGCCCTGCGTGCCCGCCAGCCGCCGCAGGGCGCTATGCCTCTGGCCTCCCGAAGCGGTATAGGTAAGGGCACTGTCACCTCGGCCAGAGTGCAGCCGGGGTGCAGGAGCTCCCTCCGCCGCTTTGGGAGGGGAGGGAAGAGCCACTTTTGTTCCAGCTAACCAACCAAGGTAGATACCTCATGCGGCCTCTTTGCCCCTCGAGGGTGGGGGCTGGTGGCTTGGTCCCGGCCAGGCCGCAGGTGCCCCCCCCCCCCCCCGCTGCTGAGGGGAGAGGTTAGTTCAGCTGCCAAGCTCGGACGTGGGGCTGCTGCCGAGGATGCGCCTTCCCTACCTGCTATGTGAGAGAGGGGGGGCTGGGAGGGATTACGATGGTGTGTGCCACCCGTGGCTCGCCATGCCAGTGCCGGGCAGGGGGAGCCCGGTGACTCCCTACACCCACACTACGCCAGAACAACCTTTTTTCTGCCCAAGGCAAGGAAACCCCACGAGCAAACCCAGCCCACCCGAAAATAAGACTGGACCACCGCTGTCCCCAATAAGCTTATTGTTGAGCCATACTCTGCCCCTCGCCAAGACAATCGTGGTACTTCCTCCTCTCCAATCGTCCAAATCGCTGGCTGGCCGAAGCACATGGCTGAGAACAAAGGAGGGCTTCCAGTGCTGGGTCAGTCTGTCCCCCCCTGGTGATCGGCCAGCCTCTAGCCTCCGGGTCATGGCTCCGGGCTTGCCCATTGCTCACAGTGCTAGGGCTACGTGAAGCGGCTCACCTTGGTTCTCACCCATCCCACCCCCCCAGAGGCAACCGCAGCCGGTGGGTGATTCACAGCTGTCTTTGACATTTCGAAATGGTTATAATTGATGCTCTGAGTGACTGGTTGCCTGTCAAGGCTGAAGTGTGTTCTGTTTCTTGGTAACATTACCTCTATGGAAAGCAAAGCCCTTCATTCTGGGAGCATTATCTCTGGAGTGCTTGTATGTACCATTACAATTAGTGATGACAAAAATTGGAAGCCAAGAGGAGTGTTTAGGGGGACCTGAATAAGCCACTGACGTTGCGGAGTTTTCTTGCCCTTTGCACTCCGTCGGTCTTAAGAGGCACGCAGTTCTTTGTTTGCTTTTTGCCATCAAATAATAGCTCACTTGTGGCGATCCCCGGTGGGTTTTTCAAGGCAAGAGATTTTCAGAGGCGGTTTGCCATTGTCTGCTGCAATGCCCCCTCCCCATACACCTTCTTAAAGAGCCAGCATGGTGGAGTGGTTAAGAGCAGGTAGATTCTAATCTGGAGAAACTAGCATGATTCCACACTGCTCCACCTGAGTGGCAGAGGCTTATCTGGTGAACCAGATGAGTTTCTGCACTCCTACATTCCTGCTGGGTGACCTTGGGGTAGTCACAGTGCTTCTGAACTCTCTCAGCTCTACCTACCCCACAAGGTGTCTGTTGTGGGGAGAGGGAGGGAAAGGAGCTTGTAAGCCATCTTGAGTCTCCTTACCAGAGACTGGCTCTCTAGCCCAAGCTCACCCAGCAGGATTCACATTGGAGGAGTGGGGAATCAAACCTTGTTCACCAGATTAGAGTCTGCCGTTCATGTGGAGGAGAGGGAATCAAACCCAGTTCTACAGATTAGAGTTCACTGCTCTTATGCACTACACCACGCTGGCTATTATTCTGGGCAAACCTACGCCCATTGTCATTACTGTCTCAGCCCAGGTCCATCTTCCACCTGGCCCTCAGGGAGCACTCATGGCAGCTGCCCACCAGGTACCTTTCCAGTAAGTTAAAAGGTCAGTCCTCTCCTGGTTGTATTTTGTATGGTTTTTTAAACGATACTTTAATTTTTTCATTTATATGCATAAATTTACTCATCAGAAATTCTTCTTTAATTATTCCATTTTAGCGTTGCCTTGGGTCTTTGTTCAACAAATTACTGGTACTATTTTTAAAAAATAAAACCCATTCTTGCAACATCACGGTTAAGGAGGATTAGAGATGTATTTATTTATTTATTTATTCTATTTATGAGGTGCCCTTTTGTACAACATCAAATATAATAGAGTAAAATCCCATCAAAATTCATACAGCACCATAAAACTGGACTACTTTGTGGGCAGGTTTTCCAACTGTTCCACATGCCCACATGGAAGTTCCCTCCCAGGGGCTTTCCCCACTGACAGAGTTGAACTGGTTTCTACCTAGGTTCGCCTCAGTGAATCCCCACTGCCACCAAGCTCAACATTGTTTTGTCTCAGTTCCCCAGAACTTTCGCGACATATATCCTTTGTCGCAGAAAGTTATGAACCAGCTACATGGGCTTTTCTGCCGGAACAAAGTCGAATGCGGTGCTTCAAGTTTCGGAAAGTGGGGAAGCATCGAAACTTGACACCTCATCCCGTTCAAACCAATCATTAAGAGCCCGGCTTTTTGTGGTATGCGCGCGCGTAGGAAATGGAAGAGTCATGGCGGGCATGTAACTGTAAACTGTAAAAACTGTTTTAAAAAAGAACGCTCCAGTTTCCCACCGTAACAAAAGCGCCAATCACGATCGAGGAGGGAAACAGGCACCAAGATGATCCCGCCCACTTAGCTTGGTTCCAGGGGGCCAACTCAGTTGCTGTGGGGACAGCCTGGAATCGCCCTCCACTGAAGGAACCGAGTCGACCTTAGCTCCCTTCTGTAGTGGGGAAAGCCCCTCAGTGAGCAGAACTGAGCCTCCTGCAAGGGCTCCCCCTGCCAAGTGGCCACACAATCTGCATGGACCTAATGCAGTGAACTTAGAGGAAACTTTGCCAACTAGTTCTTAACTGCTGAGTGTGAACTCTTTCAGCAGAAGAGAGAAATGCTGGAGCAAGGATGAGTCCAAACTTTGATGATTCCATCACCTTTTTCTTGTATCAGCTGCATATGTCTGTTGTTTGGTTTCGACATTGTAGTGGGAAAGAAGGAAAGGAGAGGGATGAAATGGCTGGCCTCCACCAGAGCTAGGGCCTTTCGTGCCTTAGCTCCTGCCTAGTGGAACTCGCTACCACCATCTGCTAGAGCCCTGTGAGATCCTGAACAATTCTGCAGGGCTTGTAAAACAGAACTATTCCACCAGGCTTTTGGAGGAGGGGGGTAGCCGTTGATTGTGTGCCATCCCTGTAATTCTGTTTATTCTACCCTTATTTTATTCTGGGGATTATATCATCTGGACCAGAATGCTCATTGCCATCTGAAGACTTTGTGCACTGTTTTACTATTTTAAATTTCACAGTTTTATGCTATTCTTATGGAGTTTTATATTTGATGTTTTTGTATACTATTATACACCGACCAGAGCCCTTGGGGGTGGGTGGGTGGGTGGTATAGTACTTTTAAGACAAATAAGAGGAGATTAAATAATACCTCTACCTTTCATACTTATGAAATATGCTAAAGAAGACTGTGTGCACTATCAGAAGAAGAAGAAGAGTTTGGATTTATATCCCCCCTTTCTCTCCTGCAGGAGACTCAAAGGGGATTACAATCTCCTTGCCCTTCGCCCCTCACAACAAACACCCTGTGAGGTGGGCGGGGCTGAGAGAGCTCCGAGAAGCTGTGACTAGCCCAAGGTCACCCAGCTGGCATGTGTGGGAGTGCACAGGCTAATCCGAATTCCCCAGATAAGCCTCCACACCTCAGGTGGCAGAGCTGGGAATCAAACCCGGTTCCTCCAGATTAGATACATGAGCTCTTACCCTCCTACGCCACTGCTGCTCAGACAATATTTCTGAAGTCAGTGAGTAGCACGGTGATACTAGTCCTCAGCAAGCTGGATCTGGAAGTTCAGGGCCCTGAAAACTTTGCCATAAAAATGTTCAACAGGTGAAGAAACTCTTTTGCACAACTGTGATAAATCATGAACCAGGCCTTCAAAGTTATTGCCTTGCCACCACCTGCCTTGAGAAAAATAAGAACAGTGCTTAAAACTTTTTGGAAGATAACCAATCCAATTTGGACATCTGAATCTACTTTTCAACATTGTGTTACTTAAGGGGTTTCACTTAGGGACTTTTGTGTCCATAGAATTACTACCTATATGTAAGGAAGACAGGATGCGAGTGACAAAATATGATTGTCTTATAAACTTTATTTTCACATGACAATATATAAGATGCATTACAGCAGGGGTCTTCAAACTATGGCCCTCCAGATGTTCATGGACTACAATTCCCATCAGCCCCTGCCAGCATGGCCAAGTGGTAGGGCTCATGGGAATTGTAGTCTATGCACATCTGGAGGGCCACAGTTTGAAGACTCCTGCATTACGGTAACATTTGAGCAGAGCATCAAGCAGTCTTGCAGCTGGACAGTAGTGCAGTTGCTGACATTTCCTCCTCAGTTGCTAGTGCTTTTACACTTGTGCAGTAAGCAAAATATATGGACGGAGGGATACGGATGGTTCAATCAAATAATTAAATGAAACTGGGGCGAGGGGTGTCTACAGCTTCCATAAGACT
This sequence comes from Sphaerodactylus townsendi, assembly GCF_021028975.2. Classification (NCBI taxonomy): domain Eukaryota; kingdom Metazoa; phylum Chordata; class Lepidosauria; order Squamata; family Sphaerodactylidae; genus Sphaerodactylus; species Sphaerodactylus townsendi. The sequence continues at coordinate 7,603,387 of NC_059434.1, forward strand.
GGGCAAACATGCATATTCACAAAATGTTTGATAACACAGACTTCAACAAATACCATATGGTAAGACTTTTTCAAAAGTGTTTGTTGATAACTAGCTTGCTGGTTTGCTCACTCTGCATTTAAACAATTGGTGGAAGGGTGGCATGCAGCAACCACGTGGGGGTCTATGACCCCCCATTGGGTTGTATGAAAATGTGAATGCAAGCAATGTTCCAATTCCACTGTATTTCACTGTTCTGAACAGTAAGAAATGAAATAATCAAATAGGCTTAAGCAAACTATCAAACTGCTCAACCCAAAAATTGGCTCCCTGCTCATGATCAATGAGAAGAACATGAGCCAAACTGGTAGATGCTTTAGCATCCCTTGAAACAAGGCACCATGGGATTAGTAATGAAACAGGTATTTTGGAAACATTTGCAGTGCAGATTGGCCCTACACTGGACTTTCCACGTATGTTTTAATCAAACAAAATTACTACCATGGATTGAGACAAAAAAGTTGTGTTAATCAAACCTCATCAAGACAAGGCCTGGCTTGACACATTTCCTCTGCATAATGTTCATCCTAGACCTCTTTTCATTATGTAGTATCTGGTCTACCTTCCTATTTATTAGCAGTGTAAAATTTTATTATCCATTCACATCCTTAAAAGTTTATCCCAAAGATGATCTCTATGTATTGAGTCAAACACTCCTTTAAGGTCTAAAAAAGCTCCAGACAGTTTAGACCAGCGGTTCTCAACCTGTGGGTCAAGACCCCTTTGGGGGTCGAACAACCCTTTCACAGGGGTCGCCTAAGACTCTCTGCATCATTGTTCTCCATCTGTAAAATGGATAAATGTTAGGGTTGAAGGTCACCACAACACAAGGAACTGTATTAAAGGGTCGCAGCATTAGGAAGGTTGAGAACCACTGGCTTAGACCCTTTCCCTCTATTGTATTTGTTAACTAGATGTATGAAAATGGGTGTGGTTCAAGAATTCATTTCCCTCTGCAAAATCCTGTCTACTCTAGCCCTAGGATATTCTGCTTATCCATCCATAGTATGAGTTTGTTTACCTGCTGTCTGGGATAAAGTTTTCCAGCAATAGAGAGCAGGCTGATAGGTCAATAATTGGATGAAAGCAAGTGGGCATCCTTCTTAAAAATTGGTTCAAGTATTGCATTTTCCCACAAATCAGAGATTGGGCCAGTTTTATCAATTATTGTAAAAAAAAAGACCACCAGGAGAGAAGCCCACCAACCCAGGGTAGCTTTAAAGAGCTCCTGGTGAATTACATCAGAGCCCACTCCTTTCCTTGGTTGTAACTTATCAATAAAAAGTTTAACTTCTTCTGAGGTCACTGGAGACCACTCTGGCAAAACCATCATAGTAAGTTCCTGAGACTCCAAGGAGTTCACCCTATCATCATGAAACACATTCAGATAGTATTTGTACCGTGTATGAACATAAGAACATAAGAACAAGCCAGCTGGATCAGACCAGAGTCCATCTAGTCCAGCTCTCTGCTACTCGCAGTGGCCCACCCGGTGCCTTTGGGAGCTCACGTGTAGGATGTGAACGCAATGGCCTTCTGCGGCTGTTGCTCCCTATCACCTGGTCTGTTAAGGCATTTGCAATCTCAGATCAAGGAGGATCAAGATTGGTAGCCATAAATCGACTTCTCCTCCATAAATCTGTCCAAGGCCCTTTTAAAGCTATCCAGGTATGGATTGGGATGATGTTATTTAAGGATGGTTTCTCATCAAATGCTTCAGGCACTAGTGCCCAGAATTGTTTTGAGTTATTAGTGACTGTGGCTTGAATAAGATGATCCCACTGTTTTTTAACGAAAGGGTTTTTTGTCTTATTATTAAGTGGTATAATTCTTGTTTTATTTTAAAATATTCCGTGCACTAGAATCTCTGTACCGATAGTACATGACATGAATTTGAGCTTTCAGTACACAGCATTCATGATTAAATCAACTTTTTTACATTTTTCCTCAGATATTTTTTGTGTTTCTGATTGAGATAATATGAGTGTATCCAGTATACATAGGCTGTTAGATTATCATAGCATGTACAAACTCAGGAGCGTTTTCTTGGTCCACTGATGTAAAATAAACTCGGATAGAATATTAGAATTAACAAGATGTTGACATTCTTGGTGACATCTTGTGACCAAAAATGTCCAGGCCTGATGTCCTGCTCAGTCCCATCTTACCCCTTCTTCTGAGGTAAGTGCAGGGAATAGGGGAACTTGATAGGTAGAAACAGAAGAAAGTGATCACTATCTATATGATCTCCCACCAAAAAAGTTTCAACCTGATCTCTTAAAGCAAAAAACCTCAACAGATATAATCTGTCACACTGTTGTCTCTCCCAGAAGTGAATGTAAACTTTCCTGGACAGTTGCGTAGTAATGAACTATTCAGAGTCAAAGTCAAGACACATTCCTGCATTATTAATACAAGAATCTTTGGAGTATTGTGCACTAGAGAAGAATTTTGGCAGGGAACCAAATCAATATTAATACCTATCAATATAAATCAATATTAATACCGATCACAATATGAGTGTGAGAGTCGGCATATTTAGCAGCTTGTAGTAACAGATTTCCCTCCCTATCCAGACAACACCTGGGCCTTATCAGGATTTCAACCTTGGAGGAAGTGCAAGAATCCTTTGGAGTGTACCTGTTTGTTTACTGTGATGCAATGAACTGATTTCAGTAAACCTGGTTCTGATTATTGGGAGGAGGTCAACAGATATGGCACATACTCCAAAACATTCTCAATGGAGGGGGAAGAAGAAGAAGAAGAAGAAGAAGAAGAAGAAGAGGAGGAGGAGGAGGAGGAGGAGGAGGAGGAGGAGGAGGAGTTTGGATTTATATCTCCCCTTTCTCTCCTGTAGGAGACTCAAAGGGGCTTCCAATCTCCTTGCCCTTCCCCCCTCACAACAAACACCCTGTGAGGTGGGTGGGCTGAGAGAGCTCCGAAGAACTGTGACTAGCCCAAGGTCACCCAGCTGGCATGTGTGGGAGTGTACAGGCTAATCTGAATTCCCCAGACAAGCCTCCACAGCTCAGCTGGCAGACCTGGAAATCAAACCCGGTTCCTCCAGATTAGATACACGAGCTCTTAACCTCCTACGCTGAGTTCTTAGACTTTCAAGTCTATTTATAATTCATTGTCAAGTTTATCTATAATTCATAATTCTCTGGTAGAGCTCTGAATGAACCTTTGACATTTTCGACCAAAACATCAATATCCTTAAATGGTTCCAGTACATTTTTTTTGCATTTTTTGCATTTAGCGATTCAGAGCAGTTGATCAGGTGATTTTGAACAGGTTTCCTTAAACTCTCTTCTTTATGCCTGTTTTGTGTTTATATGAGCCAGGTACTTTAGCATTAACTATTAATGGGAATAAAATTATATTAAAAACCTGAATCCTCGCAATCAGCATAGCTTTGTTTTGGAGCAGTAACGAGGGTATTTTGGAACTGCTAAAGGATAATAGAATTCTCTGTACTTGATTGACATTATTCAAGATTTCCACATCAATTAGGTCTGTATGTCCCACTCAAGCCCCTAGTAGGGCTATCAAATGTCTTTTGACCAAAAGGTTTGTGCTCCGAGATGGTGCATAACCTTTGTAGCTGCAAATTGTGAGACTGACCTTGTTTGGTTGCAGCACTGACTGATAAAGCCAGGTTGAATTTTCCCTTGTTTTTAAAAAAACATATTTGGGACCATATCTCTCCCTCGCAATGGAGCTGAGGAGTGAGACGGTGGAGTCTCTTTCAGAGGCTCTTGGATTATTAGTTCAGTTTCTCTTCCAGCTGCTTCAGTGGTCTTACTAATTAGATTGTCCATCTTAAAGTGCAACAAGTCCAACATGTTACAATTATGATCCACTGTCTTGGTGATCAAGTAAATCAAGTCAGATAACCTTTCATTTAACCACTTCCCTAATCCTCTTTCTCTTCAGAAGTTCTGAGATTCCCTCGAAGAGACCATCATCAATCTCATTAACAGTTTTGGAGAGAGATTCCTGCGATTCCACATCACGAATATCTGCTAGCTCAGCAAAATGGTTGTGGATAGGGATTTGCACAGAGACAGCATTTCTTATTAAGGTGGGAAATCACCAATCTTTGACTGTTTTGATGTGGGGGGGGAAATAATCCTCCATCTCACTTGCACATTTATGCAGACCCATATATTAAAATAGTCAGTGTGTCAATAGGTCAATGGGCGAACCTCATAGTAGATCACCAGAATGTAGAGAAGTTATTTTTTAGTAAGCTTGGTCTTAATAGACTAGATCCTCCCTCAGAGTCTTAACAACCTTTTTAAAAATAAATTTATTTTTATCAACTAAAAGTTCAACAAAAAAGGAGTTAAGAATTGAAAACAGATTATATATATATAATATATATATATTGTGAATATTGGATTGTTTTGGAAAGTTCACTCAGGACAACTCATTTTTAAAAAATTTTCATGGGGCTATCACTGGTACAATGAGCTCAGTGAAATTGACAAGGTTTGGTTTGTTCCTTGGTTTGTCCCTTAACCACGTTTTGCTTGGAACAATACTGAAGGGAGAGGAAAGTGGGAGAATGTTGTACACACAATTGTGCTGCGCAATGAGTGTGTAAAAGTATTATTGTTGGGAGTCATGAACCATAAAGTAAACTGGTGCCAACAGCTCAGTTCTATCCATATTCGCTTGGAAATATGTCCCACTGTTTTTAAGTGAGTGGGCATACAGCTGTAAAGTGACCATTAAAAAATAGCCTATAACATCAGTTTGAATTGCAGATCTCAGCAAGCAAAGATTTATGGGGTACAGAGGCAGGGGCACCCAGCAATGTCTGTGGATCAATTTTCTGTTAAACCCACAGTACTGGGAGTCAGTCCAAAAGCTGGTGAACTTCCATGTCACCTAGAAGGGCATCATTAAAGCCATTCATCAGTAAACCTAGCAAGCTTTCACTGGAAAGTTGCTTTGACTTTGGCTTTGAGCCACTAACAATTTGGCTTAATTATTATTTGGTTGTAAGGCCTCCACATCTATAAACAGATGACAGACAAGGAGAGAGAAAATTTTGCCCTATAACTCAAATTATGAATCCAAGTAAGCCACTGCTGTAGCAAAATTGATCATGGAAAAGAACAACCGGGCATTATATACAGTCACAGTGACGGCGAACCTTTTCGAGACCGAGTGCCCAAATTGCAACCCCAAACCCACTCATTTATCGCAAAGTGCCAACACGGCAATTTAACCCGAATACTGAGGTTTTAGTTTAGAAAAAACGGTTGGCTCCGAGGCGTGCGTTACTGGGGAGTAGGCTTGGTGGTAGTCGGTGGCTTTGCTTTGAAGCAACTGTGCAACTCTTCCAACGGGTGAATCACGACCCTAGGAGGGTTTACTCAGAAGCAAGCCCCGTTGCCAGCAACTGAACTTACTGCCAGGTAAAGGATCGCGCTTTAGTTCTTCGCATGAAAATCAGTGGGGTTTAAGTGCGCTTAACAGGGTTACCTACACTGCTTCCCCAAAACTAGGTCTTAGGTTTAATGCTAATAATCGAGCCCAGCGGCCCAGGCCAGCCTAGATGTGTGTGGGGGGGTGCGACTCTGCATGTGCCCACAGAGAGGGCTCTGAGTGCCACTTCTGGCACCCGTGCCATAGGTTCGCCACCACTGATCTAGGAAATCCAGACAACTGTCATGGAAAAGAACAAATGGGCCCTTTTCACTCATATGACACCTTCCGGAATGTATTATGCTGCTACTTGCCACTGGGCACAAGTGCAATGATTATTTCACACGTGTGTAATTCTCCCATCACTATTGCTCCTAAGGCTTTTCCAAAACAAGTTTCAGAGCACACCATTCGGTGCCAAAGGGAATTCTTCTCTTCCTTTGACTTCATTTGTGAGAACTGCTTTTATAACTTGGGCATGCTCCAGGCAAAGCAAGGTCAGCTTTACAACTTGGGCAAGAAATCTCAAAGAAGAAAATATGCCACACGCACAAGCACAATCCACCAGTTTGCCACTAACATTGTGTCCTAAAGTGGGTGCAGCCTCATATTTCTGGACTGTAAGAAACATGACGACCCAAAACTTGCAAAATGCAAACAGTGGCATGTCCGTGCCATTAGAAACTTCACATACTGGAATGCTGACAGTCACGTTACAAATGTCCTGCTGGAATCATGTGAGATAATCGCGGCGTAATTGGACCAGGAGATGGGAAAGTACATTTAAACAAGATCATGTCTGTGAAATGTCACTGGGCTGAATTTAAAGCAGACGACTGGCCCAGGGAAGGGGTCAGAAGAAGGAGCAAATCAAACTGAAGACAGAACATCTGTGTGGAATAGAAAGTCCGGATGACAAGGGAACCAAACAAGCAGATTTGGAATGAAGACAGAGGAGTAAATGCTGCAGGAAGGCACTCATTCTCCTACAGCTTCCATCTACCATCAATGGAACCACCCTTGGGAAGGCAGGAATCAGACACCCCTTGATTACCGTATATACTCGCATATAAGTCGAATTTTTCAGCACAATGTGCACATTCAGCACATTGCAAAAAAAAAAAACCCTCGACTTGTACGCGAGTGAGGTGTATTTAAAAAAATATTTTAGGGATTTTACTTTGTTGGCCACCAGGGGGCGCAGTTTTTAGGCTAGCTGCTAGCAGCACCAAAATTTCAGGGTTTTTTCAGGAGACTCTCCTGATGATAGCACCCAAGTTTGGTGATGTTTGGTTCAGGGGGTCCAAAGTTATGGATCCCCAAAATGGATGCTCCCATCCCTCATTGTTTCCAATGGAAGCTAATAGTAGATGGGGCTACCCTTTTGAGGGTCCATAACTTTGGACCCCATGAACCAAACTTCAATTAAACCTTGGGGTACTCATCAGGAGGGTATACTAAAGATACTCTGAAATGCTGCTGGCATTAAGCTAACATAAACACTTCTCCCCTGACCGCAAAAAAATCCAAACGTTTTGAAGGATTTTAACTCTTGTGTTTTCGCTTGGTTGCTGATTGAGCGAAGGTTTTTGTACTTTTAAAGTTATTGTTGAGACCATATTGTTTTTGTTGGCCCTCTTTTCCACATACAGAGCTAGTTTACTGTTTTTCTTTGAAATAAATATTCAAAAACATTTTACCTACTGATGCCTCAATTAATTGGTATTATTTTTATTTTTATCTATTTTTATTTTTGAAATTTACCAGTAGCTGCTGCATTTCCCACCCTCGACTTATACGTGAGTCAATAAGTTTTCCCAGTTTTTTGTGGTAAAATTAGGTGCCTCGACTTATATGCGGGTCGACTTATACACAAGTATATACGGTATGTCTCAAACTCCTGAGAACCCCCTTTCTGACGAATATTTCACAGAAGCGGAATGCCATTTGTACTGATCAGCATTCCAATGAAGAAGAGTTGGTTTGTATACCTTGCTTTTTCCTACCTTGAAGGAGTCTTTTCCCCTCCCCACAACAGACATCTTGTGAGGTAGGTGGGGCTAAGAGAGGGCTGTGACTGGTCCAAGGTCATCAAGCAAGCTTCATGTAGTGGAGTGGACAATCGAACCCAGTTGTCCAGATTAGAAGAAGAGTTGGTTTTTACACCTCTTCTTTATCTACCTTTAAGGTTCCTCAAAGCAGCTTACAATCAGCTTTCCTTTCTCACCTTACCACAGACACCTTGTGAGGTAAGAACATAAGAACATAAGAACAAGCCAGCTGGATCAGACCAGAGTCCATCTAGTCCAGCTCTCTGCTACTCACAGTGGCCCACCAGGTGCCTTTGGGAGCTCACGTGCAGGATGTGAAAGCAATGGCCTTCTGCGGCTGTTGCTCCCGAGCACCTGGACGGTTAAGGCATTTGCAATCTCAGATCAAGGAGGATCAAGATTGGTAGCCATAAATCGACTTCTCCTCCATAAATCTGTCCAAGCCCCTTTTAAAACTATCCAGGTTAGTGGCCATCACCACCTCCTGTGGCAGCATATTCCAAACACCAATCACATGTTGTGTGAAGAAGTGTTTCCTGTTATTAGTCCTAATTCTTCCCCCCAGCATTTTCAATGAATGCCCCCTGGTTCTAGTATTGTGAGAAAGAGAGAAAAATTTCTCTCTGTCAACATTTTCTACCCCATGCATAATTTTATAGACTTCAATCATATCCCCCCCTCGAGACGTCCTTCCTCTCCAAACTAAAGAGTCCCAAACGCTGCAGCCTCTCCTCATAAGGAAGGTGCTCCAGACCCTCAATCATCCTCGTTGCCCTTCTCTGCACTTTTTCTATCTCTTCAATATCCTTTTTTTGAGAAATCTGCAGCTGACCTTCTGTGAATCTGGACACAGGACTCCAAGTGCGTTGTCGCACTACATGACTTTATATGGAACATGACACATACTTTGCAGTTTTATTCTCAATTCCTTTCCTAATTATCCCCAGCATAGAGTTTGCCTTTTTCACATGAGGTAGTTAGGGCTGAAAGAGTTCTGAAAGAACTGTGACTGGTCCAAAGTTATCCAGCAGGCTTCATGTGAAGGAGTGAAGAGTCAAACCCAGTTCTCCAGATTACAAGTCAGCCAGCCTCAACCACTATCCCATGCTGGAAATCCGTGTTGGGAGTCCGTTTGGGGATAAATATATGTAACATACTGTGATGGACAGGTTAGGTGCCTCCTCTTCCTTTGAGAGGCCAATGGGAGTTCACGGAATGTTGGTGGAACATCTTGTTTAGGTGCGTGATCAGTTTCTCCCTGGAAGTTTGCATAAAAGCTTGGGGTTTGTTCCTCTTCAGCATCTGTAGTTGGGTCATAAACTTGAATGATGATTGTGTTGATAGGCTTTCTAAGAAGGCAGAATATGCATTATAGCCCCCTACTACTTATCCTACATCTCACCTCGCTGTTAGAAGGACTCAATTTCCTCTGTGCTTGTCGTTTCCCAAGGAAAACACTTTATAATTTTCTGACACAAAATGATTAGGACTGAAGATTCACTCACTTCAATTCACCCACTCCCAGAATTGCAATGTTTAAACCAGGGGTCTTCAAACTATGGCCCTCCAGATGTTCAGAGACTACAATTCCCGTGAGCCCTACCACTTGGCCATGCTGGCAGGGGCTGATGGGAATTGTAGTCCATGAACATCTGGAGGGCCATAGTTTGAATACCCCTGGTTTAAACATTCAGCTTCTCATTCCATGATTTCAACCTTACCTTGATTCATATTTCTCATGGTGTTTTGATTGTGTATTCCTACCTGGTAGGGTGTTGGACTTGATGGCCTTTGGGATCTCTTCCAATTCTAAGATTCTATGATTCTGTCCTATTATATGCGTCGAACAGCTTTGGACTTTCCTCTTGTATCCATTCAAATCAAGGGCTCAACATTACTTTGACTTTAATCCAGGTTGTGACAGTTGGGAGCCAGGTAGTGGAGCAATGGACTCTAATCTGAAAGACCAGGTTTGATTCCCTACTACTCCACACGAGTGGTGAACTCTTATCTGATGAACTAGAGTTGTTTCTCCACTCCTACATTCCTGCTGGGTGACCTTGGGCCAGTCACATTTCTCTCCGAACTCTCTCAGCCCCATCTACCTCACAAGGTGACGATTGCTGGGAGAGGAAGGGAAAGGAGTTTGGAAACCGTTTTGAGCCTTTTTTTAGTATACTTTTGGAGGAGTATAGTCAAAAGTGTACTTTCTGAGGGGCATTCAATCACGTGAGACTTCACCAGCAACCTGAAAAGATGCAATCTGTGTTTAAATTTTGAAGATTTTTTGAAAGCACTGCAAATGACAAGTTGTAAGACACCGTAGAACACTTCAAACATTTCAATTCATACAGCTCTTAAACTAAACAGTGACAGAGTTAGCAACGGTTCCTCTGAGCATGAACAGAGCGCATATATGAATAACTAGAGCCAAGCAGTTTAACTGAAGAAGTTGAAGTTTATAATAGTTGCATTTAACTTAGAGTATCCTTGAGTACACCGACAGAGCCTTCGGCAAAAGACCCGCCCTTCAGCAAAGGACAATAGCATAGAGGAACTTAACATAAATGTACAGTTCATTAACCAATGCTATGAGCATTTACAAATCATGTGACTACTTAACTACTAACAAGTAAAGTGGAATGCTTAGCTGACACAGCAGTAACACAGTCATTCACTGTAAGTCAGGCAGCTGTAATCAATTAACTCTCTGACAAACAGGAGATACAAAATGTCACAAAAAGGAAAGAAAAATGTTGATATCTTAGAAGGGTACAGTAATCCACTGTCATATTTATTTGATTATTTTAATAAACTGATTGTCTATAGATTAGACATATTGCATTGATAGATTAATTTCAGTTAATCTATAGATTAATTTCAGTTCTACACTGGAGAGATCAGCACATCTAGCAGCAGTGGCGTAGGAGGTTAAGAGCTCGTGTATCTAATCTGGAGAAACCAGGTTTGATTCCTAGCTCTGCCGCCTGAGCTGTGGAGGCTTATCTGAGGCCAGAGATTGGCTTTGTACTCTGGGGTTGGAGATTAGGACAGTCCAAATCCGATTTTTTACCGAATTTTGCCGCGGATTCGGACGGATTAGGAGAAACGGGGAGGCCGAATCTGAGCTCTCGAGATCTAACAGATCGAATCATGGGATTGGATTACCACAATTAGCGTTTTTTATTTTTTGGTGTTTTTTTCACATTTCGGCCCTGCAGGGGAGACATTTTAAACATCGGCACCAATTTTTCAGGGTATCATCAGGAGACTGTCCTGATGATACCCTCAAAGACTAGTGCGTTTTGACTAGGGGAGGCCAAAAGTTATGGACCCCCAAAGTGGTATCAATCCCTATCCCCATTCTTTCCAGTAGGAGCTTCAGAGATGAGAGACTGCCGCGAGGAGTCCATAACTTTGGCTTCTAATACCAAACGGAGGTATCATCGGGCAGAATGAAATGCCCATCTTGTTTGCAAAACTTGCGAGGCACTAATTTGCACAAATTTCTTTGTTCTGCAGTGACTTAGCTGCATTGCTGTCAATAGAGAATTTCTGGGGGCTGTGGTGTGCACATTTTTCATGGTAAACCCACAAAGGCTTTCGGGGTGATATTCAGGAAGTCTCTGGATGACACACCATCCAGGTTTGAGGGCTTGCTTCGAAGTGGAGATGGGCTACCTTTTGGGTCCCCATGGGAATTAAACCCCCCCTGAGCAAAATTCCCTGACGCAGACAATATATCAAACCTCTGTCACCTGAAATTGTCGTTTCCTCCTTCGAAATGACCGCCTCACGGCCCGCATCTGCGGGCATTACGTGACGGCTGGCCTTCATTCGCTGAATCTGGAAGCAGGCCTACCGGTGCCTGTGGAGACGTTGAGATGTATTGACGCAAATATCGGGGTATCATCAGGTGACTGTCCTGATGTTGCCCACCAAGTTCAGTGCAGTTTGGTTCCAGGTATGGACCCTCAAAGGGGTCTACCTTTATCTACATTGTTTCCAATGGGAGCTGATAGAGGATGGGGGTTACCTTTGGAGAGTCCGCCAACTTTGGCTCCCCTGGACAAACTGCCAGGCTGGGGGTATCTCAGGACAGTCTCTAATCGATACCCTAACTAGCTTTAAAAATGCTGGTTTGTGTTCGCTCACTCTCACTCCAGCAGGCTTCATGTGCAGGAGGCGGTGAAACATGAAAACCGGAATTTTTACTACAAGCTAGTGGCACCAAATTTCAGGGGTATCATCAGGAGACTGTCCTGATGGCTACCCCCCAAGTTTGAACAGTTTGGACCTCAGGGGCCAAAGTTATGGACCACTCAAAGGGGGCCTCTATCCCCATTGTTTCCAATGACAGCTAAGGAGATGGTGGCTACCATTTTGAGGGTCCATAACTTTGGCCCCTAAACCAAACTGCACCAAGCATGGGGGGTGTCGTAGGACAGTCTCTGATGATGCCTGATATTTTGAGCTGCTGATATGTCTAAAAATGTGCCCCTGCGGAATCACCCCAAAAAATTTGCCCAAGGTTCTTTTCTGCAGTGACTTCTGCATTGCCTGTCAATGTGGAATTTCACCAATTGGAGGCTGTGGGGTGCACATTTATCAAGGTACAGTCACAAAATGTTCAGGAGTATCTTCAGGAGAGTCTTTGGATGACACCATCAGGTTTGAGGAACTTTGCTTATAGGGGCAGTGGTCTGGACCCTACCCATAACGTGAACCCTTGGAAGCAGCGGTCACAAGCCTGGATGGTGTCATGAAGAGACTCTCCTGAAGACACCTGAAAGTTTGTGGGTTTACCATGAGAAATGTGCCTCCACGGCCTCCACGAAATTTCTATTGGCTGCAATGGAGCCAGCCAGCCACTACAGAGCACTTTTAGAATCTGGAAATTTCTTTGGGTGACTGTGAGGGGTGCAGTTTTAGAATACTGTCACCAAAATTTTTTGGGGTATCATAAATGTACTGTCCTATGATACTCCCAAGTTTGGTGAAGTTTGGATTCAGGGTCCAACGTTATGGACCTTCAAAGTGTAGCCCCCCATCTCCTGTTAGCTTCATTGGAAACAATGGGGATGGGGCACCCTTTGAGGGTGTAACCCTGAACCAAACTGCATCAAGCAGGGAGATCATCAGGACAAGTCTCCAGATATCCTGAAATCGGTAACTTTGGTACGTCCCCTGAAGGCCAAAACGTGTAAAACACCCAAAATTAAAAAAAATAATAAAACGGACCCGAATTTTTCGGATTTACCCGAATTTTCGGGTATATCCGAATTGGCTATGATTCGGATTCGGGCATACAAATCATTTTATGCCCCAAAATACCCAAATCCGAATTTTACCGAATTTTTTTAGTATTGACCAACCCTAGTACACTCCCACACATGCCAGCTGGGTGACCTTGGGCTAGTCACAGCTTCTTGGAGCTCTCTCAGCTCCACCTACCTCACAGGGTGTTTGTTGTGAGGGGGGAAGGGCAAGGAGGTTGTAAGCCCCTTTGAGTTTCCGGCAGGAGAGAAAGGGGGGATATAAATCCAAATTCTTCTTGTTCTTGTTCTTGTTCTTGTTCTCGTTCTTGTTCTTCTTGTTCTTCTTGTTCTTGTTCTTGTTCTTGTTCTTGTTCTTCTTCTTCTTCTTCTTCTTCTTCTTCTTCTTGTTCTTGTTCTTGTTCTTCTTGTTCTTGTTCTTCTTGTTGTTCTTCTTCTAGACAGTAATAGTATATGAGTAGACCTGAGCCTATAAGGAGAAGGTCAGGCTACAAATGTAATGAATGAATAAAAATAAATAAATGTAAAGATACTTCAAATAGATCCATATTATGGAATGAGGTGTTAAAGAAATGAAACATGTAACATTCATTAATGCTTGCTCCTGTCGCTTTGCACTGAAATGTACCTTTGTTCTCACAGTGCTTTATTGCTAACACACAAAGTATTTGATTCTGAAGATGGAACCCGGGGTTGATTATGCACAACATGTTTGCCGCATGGTGGGGGTGAATGTCTGTTGCAGCAAGATTTCTCATATGGACATATTTCTTCAAGCCCCACTTCCGCTTTGCATTCTCCCTGCAGCAAGTGAGACCACTCCTAGCACAAATTGAATGTTGCTTCTCCACCAGAGCGGGGAGATTTGCCAGTCAACAGAGCTTTGCCACAGAAATATTCTCTCTGCTCACAACCAGCCCTCCCACAATCTCATGCCACTTTACCCACTTTGCATGCCTTTTCCCCTCCCCTGCCCTATGCTGCTGGCTTCTTCCACATAGCCAGATATCAATCTCTCAATATAAAATAGCAACAGAGAGGGCACGGTAAAAGCAACACTCCACCCTACCTCCTGTGCTCTGCTTCCACTCTCCTGATGATCTGGAGGGTCTTGAACACTTCCTCTTCCCCTCCACACACACAGGCACACATGCAGAGCATTCTCTAGATTTAAACCTAGCCCAGTGAAAGGGATGAGGAGGTGGAGAATATCAGCTCTGGTGGAGGGGTGGGGCGTCTTGCCCCGGGCGTGTGCTGGTACATGGGCATGGCATGGGCGTGGCATGGGTGTGGCATTTTGCGGGCATTCCAGGGGCATTCCAGGGCAGGGGCGCGGCAGGGGTGTAGGCACACACATGCCCCGGGCACAGTTCCCTCTCCCTCCGCCTCTTTCTCTAGTGTTGCCACCCCTCTGTGTGTTGAGATCTGTGCCTTTAAAGCTGCTGATGGGTGGAGTTTGTTTGTTTGTTTATTAAATTTACAGGCCACCCTCCCCCGAAGGGCTCAGGGCTGCGAACATCAGCATAAAATAACATATTATTGTAATCGATTTGAACACACAATTTAAAACTCACAAAACCACCAATGTTGACAGGAACTTTAAAAATGAAACAATGTAAACAGATGGTGATCAACCCCCCTCCTTTCCTCCCGACTGAGCCCACCAGAGACTAGATGTAATCGGAGACCAGATGTCCTTAGATTAGCAGTCAACCTGGCTGGCCAAACGCCTGGCGGAACAGGTCCGTCTTACAGGCCCTGCGGAAACTCTGCAGGTCCTGCAGGGCCCTGATCTCCCTCGGAAGCTTGTTCCACCAGAGAGGGGCCAGGGCTGTAAAAGCCCTGGCCCTAGTAGAGGCCAGCTGGATGGGCTTTGGGCTGGGGACCTCTAGTAGGTTCTCCTCTGAGGACTGGAGGGACTTAGCAGAGCAATATGGAGAGATGCAGTCCCTCAAGTATGCAGGTCTGCATCTATGCTTCTGCACAGATCCAAAAAGTTTATATTTGCTAGAAATGAGGGAGCTTCAGCTTTCAAAGTGGTGGCTCCATATTGGAAAAAAAAATCTTCTCCTTGGGTTTCTCATGGGAGTCTCTTCATATGCTTACCGCCACAGAAATTTACCATCATCTAAAGGTCAGACTGTACGACCAGGAATACCAATCTCTCCTGAGTGCTGCACAAAGCTCCTGTTCCCCTCTATACTTTGGGATCACCCCCCCAAAAAAAAATCTAGCCCTGCTGTATATTTAGAACAGTTTGTTAATTATTAGTGCAGATGGGTCATGACAAGAGCAAGGTGCAACTCATTCCCCCTCTGCCTATCTTCAAGGTCGTTTCCTTAACATCCCACAAAGTGAGCGTTGCTGTCGGTACTGTCCCAACGCTATGGACTCAGTTCCTCATATCCTGCTTTACTGTTCGAGGTATAGTGATATTAGAACCGATCTGGGAGCTTTACTACCCCTAGAATTTATGTTTCTCTCAGATAAACTAAAAATGTCTAAGGTATTGAACAGCCCTCATGTAGAAATTTCTGAAGCAGTTGCTACATTTTTAGTCCATGTTCTACATGATATATAACAATGATCCTGTTTTTGTATTTGGAATGTAGGGTACTTCTGGTTTATGCCTAATAAAGGTTTTTGGATTGGATTGGATTGAAGTATGCAGGTGCAAGGTTGCTTTTAGCCTTAAAGGTCAGAACCAGCACTTTGAACGTGACCCGGAACTCAATGGGCAGCCAATGAAGATGGTACAGGACCGGCGTAATCCAGCCTGAACTGGATGTCCCGGTAAGGAGTCTGGCTGCTGCATGATGCACGAGTTTAAGTTTCCAGATCACAGTGAGAGGCAGGCCAGCATATAGCGAGTTACAATAATCAAGCCTGGAGGTGACCGTTGCATGGATTACTGTCACTAGTTCTGACCGGGAGAGGTATGGGGCCAGTTGCCAAGCCTGCCGTAGATAATGGAATGCCACCCAGGCGGTTTGGGTAACCTGGGCCTCAAGCGACAATGTCGGGTCCAGAGTCACTCCCAGGCTCTTGATGGACGAGGCTGGGTGCAATGTTTCGTCGTCCAATGTAGGCAGGCAAAAGTCCACCAGTTGCTCCCCGTGACCCAGCCACAGCACCTCTGTCTTTGTAGGATTTAACTTCAACCTGCTCACTCTCAACGAACCAGCTGTGGCCTCCAAACAACGCTGGAGAGGTCCAGAGGCTGAAGATGGGCTTCCCTCCATCATGGACATGAGCTGGGTGTCATCAGCATATTGATGACACTGCAGCCCAAAACTCCGGACCAATCTTGCCAGGGGGTGCATATAGATATTAAAAAGCATCGGGGAGAGGATCGCCCCCTGTGGGACGCCTGGAGTTCTCTCCCCCCGATGTCACCTGCTGCCCCTGTCTCGGAGAAAGGAGGCCAGCCAATCCAAGGCTGACCCCCGGACTCCGATATTGGTGAGGCGGTGGACCAAAAGGCCATGATCTACTACATCGAACGCTGTGGTGAGATCTAACAACACCAGCAGCGCCGAACTGCCTCTGTCCAAGTGGAGGCGGAGTTCATCCACGACCGCGACCAATACCGTCTCGGTCCCATGGCCAGCACGGAAACCTGACTGGAAGGGATCCAATACGTTTGCATCATTAAGAGTTAAGAGTTGACAGAACCGGAAGGACCAGATCCCATTAGAGACTTCAGCAAGCAGCTGCAGGGTAGGCACTATGCTGCCTCCCCGTGTGTAAATAGAGAAATGCGAGGAGAGCCCTCTGCAAGCCCAGTGCGCAGAGAACAGCCTTGAGGTAGATATTCCATGGGTAATGGCCCTGTGGCTTTGATTGAAAACAATATGTCGAGTTCTGCAACATAGCAACCCAGTGAACAGTATTCAGATCACCCTCATTTCTCTTTTGCTGTCTTTCTCCTCAGATGTCACAGAAGGATGGCAGGATGTCATTCCTATGCAATCAGTCCATCGCTGCATCCCTCTTAACAAACCATTTAAACGCATTTACATCTGGAAGCAATCAGGCAATGTGCCGACTCTGTCTCGGGAAAAGCACAAGTTTCCCGAAATACAAAGGCAACAATGAGAAATATGGTTCCCTGGATACAATCAACCTCCTATCACCTCTCGGCAGAAGACAATTTCGGCTTGTTACATACCTTTTTAAAAACAACAACGAAGTGTGGAGCCCATCATCCTCTAGTCATAAAAACCAGCGAAATGGCTCAGATCTGACATTTCTTATCTGATGAGGAGAGAAGGAAGAAGCGAGGGGAAAAAAAATCAACATGGTGGCTGTTTGTGAGACAGCCTCGGCAGAAGAAAGGTCAAATGAATGTTTTTGTTCCCCTACTTTACATTTGTCACAAAGTATTTCATCAAGGCAGAGAAAATGTAATGGGGGATGGGATATTGGGGCGGGAGGGGGAGAGTTTGGTTATGCGTGGTCTGAATTCACAAGCCATCTTGATTTTCACCCTGCTGACCTCCCTGATGGAGATACAAAGCCGATCACAACATCGTTGCCCTTTCCCTGTGAGGTAGATGGGGCAAAAAAAAGAGTGTGAAGACACCCAAAGTCACCCAGCAAACCTCTGCAGTACATGGGGATTCGGGCTTGGATATTCTAGATCCCAGTAGGACACTTCAACCACTGCTAGTGTAACCTCAGCTTGTGGGTTCTGTGGGGCAGAACTTGGAATGAGTTTGCAACAACAATTTTTAAAAAAACAAAATGGTTTACTTTCTTAACATATAACATCAACATTTAATGTCACACTTCAAGGTCCTGTTCAGGTTTCATTTCAAGTCCTTCTAGTTACAGTCTTCTGATATTGCCAAGTCCAATTCTTCCTGCAAGTGGGTTGGCTCCTGAAGACTCCAAGGGCTTGGTGAACAGGATTCAACATGATGAAGGTTTCCAGGAGAACTCTCACCCATTACAAACATAAAAACCCTTAACAAGGTGTTAAGGGCTTATAGAAATCAAGGTCCGAGTCTGGTAGCCTTGTCTCCTCCAAAGAGCTCTGCAGCCTTCTCCTGCCTTGGGTCTCCACCCCTTTCTGGGTCAACCCATTCTGAGCATGGGGGTCACACTAGCAAAGAGAAATAAAAAGTCACCAGAGATTTAAAACAATAAGGCAATGGAGGGAAATAGATAAAAATATATTTTATTTGTGTTTGGCCCAAGATGCTTCTTCAGGGAAATCATCCTCATCTTTGCAAGTAGTGGACCTGGTGTCCTCCATAGTGACTCTGGGACACTCCCTAGTTAATGTGGATCCCATACACCAAGTGGGATACACACTGGATTTGATCTTTGCTATGGGGTAAATGTGGATCTGATTGCTTCTAAAGAAGTGCCATAGTCAGATCACTTTGCGCTGAAGGCTTGGGTGGACTCCACTGCCCCTCCCTGTGTAGGCAATGGACTGAATTATGTCTACCCATGGAGATGTACAGATTTGCTTGGTTTCTGGAATGTTCTGCAGGATCCTAGACCCACTGGCAGCTCTCTCAATGAGTTGGCAGAGGACTGGAATGTCTGGCTCACTGAAGGCATCAAAGCAATCACTCTCTGACTTCTGTTCCAATCCCATGCAAATTTAGCTCCCTGGTATACTGGGGAACTGCAGTTGGTGAAATGGGAACTGAGATGACTAGAGAGAGTTTGGCAGCAAACACAAGATGAAGCTACAAGAACATATTATAGGATGTTTATGAAATCCTATGAGATGCCAGCGAAGACCATGAAGATGGAATTCTATGCAGTCTTCACTGCATTCACTAGTGCACGGGTCTGCAACCTGCAGCAACAATTGGCCATGCTGGCAGGGGCTGATGGGAATTGTAGTCCATGAACATCTGGAGAGCCACAGGTTGCAGACCCGTGCACTAGCTCATGCCCAGCACCGTTGTTATGGTAATTTGGTCATTGACATCCCTTCCTATTGGGTCAAAAAATGTTAGCGGATTGGCAATTAGTTGCAAGGCTTTTGCAAGCTTTTTTTGTGGATGAAGACCTGTCACTCCTCCATGACTTCCTGCCAATGATTGATGCAGTAAGTGACCTGGAGGCCCCTTGGTCATCTTCAGGTCCACTATTGGACCACTTCAGTCTGCTCTCCATGGCTGATGTCAATGAGATACTTGCAGCTGTGAAGCCTACGCTCTGCCCCCTCAATCCATCCCTGTCATGGCTGGTGGAGGTCAGCTGTGATGAGGTGCTGTTGAACATTATCAATCTCTCCCTCAAGCAGAGAGCTTTCCCAGGGAGGTTAAAGAAGGCAGTGGTATGACCGCTCTTGAAGAAGAAGGAGGAGGAGGAGGAGGAGGAGGAGGAGGAGGAGGAGGAGGAGTTTGGATTTATATCCCCCCTTTCTCTCCTGCAGGAGACTCAAAGGGGCTTACAATCTCCTTGCCCTCCCCCCCTCACAACAAACACCCTGTGAGGTAGGTGGGGCTGAGAGAGCTCTGAGAAGCTGTGACTAGCCCAAGGTCACCCAGCTGGTGTGCGTGGGAGTGTACAGGCTAATCTGAATTCCCCGGATAAGCCTCCACAGCTCAGGCGGCAGAGCTGGGAATCAAACCCGGTTCCTCCAGATTAGATACACGAGCTCTTCACCTCCTACGCCACTGCTGCTCCTTGGGTTTTTTTAGATCCATCCAACTACTGCCCAGTCTCAAATTTGTCATTTCTGGGCAAGGTAGATGAGAAGGAGTTGACAGAGCCACTACAGGCATTCTTGGATAGCACATCAACTTTGGACCCATTCCAATCCAGTTTCTGTCCTGGCCATGGGACGGAGACCTTGCTGGTCACCATCACAGACAAGCTCTGTTGCCAACTGGATAAAGGTGAGTCAGCACTGCTAGTGCTTCTAGACCTCACCATAGCATTTGAAATGACCAATTAAAACTTTTTGACACCCCCCCTTCATCCTTGCTGGAGTGCAGGCTATGGCCCTACAATGGCTGACCTCATTTCTCCCGGGATGGGGACGATGGGTGGCACTTGGTGAGAGGATGTCACAGCAACACCCCTATGTATGTGGGGTGCTGCAGGGGGAAATCCTCTCCCTAACGTCTATATGCGATCCTTAGCACAGCTGGTTTGAAGCTTTGGACTGGGTTGCCATCAATATGCAGATGACACGCAGATGCTTCAGTTGATGGGAGGCTGGCCAGCTGCTGTCCCTGATGTTTTGGCTTAGTGTCTGGAGGCTGTGGCAGGATGGTTGCAAAAGAGCAGGCTGAGATGGAGGTCCTGTAGCTGGGACGAGGGGTGTCAGAGCAGGGGTTTCAACTGCCAAAATTGGATGGTGAGACTTGAACACATGTCTGTTCCACCAAAAGCCTGGGTGTGCCCTTGGAGTCATCCTTATCTATGGAGGCCCAGGTTGCACACATGGTTAGATTGGCCTTTTCCCATCTTCCCCAGGCCAGACAGTTGACCCCCTATCT